>NC_064643.1:403344145-403647176 GCF_023864345.2 Schistocerca serialis cubense
CATCCAGGTCGCGCAGTGCTGCAAAATAAAAGTCGGACGTACGGCGGCGCCATTCTGCCATCTCCCTGCTATATGAGATTAACGTACGGCGAAGCGCCGGTTTAGCACAAGTCAGCCACCAATCAAGCATCGTCGTATACCTTCCAACCCTTCGCTCGCACATCGTCCATGTCTCAAGGATCCGTTGACGGCATTCAGGATCATGTAGATGTTGAATGTTTAGTTTCCACGGAGCGTTACTGTTCCACACCTCTCTACGGGGAAGAAGCACCGTACAGATGTAAGCGCTGTGATCCGAAAATGCCAATGGCCAGCGTTTCGCGTCCTGGACATCATTTGCATGAGCCCGTGAGATATAAATGCGATCTAATCTGCTCGCCGAACGACTTGTCACATAGGTGTATCCCGGTGCAGCTCCATGTCGTAATTCCCACGTGTCACTAAGTACAAGGTCGTTGACAACGATTCGTAACTCCTGGCTGATGTTTGCTTGCGGCCATTGGTCTTTCTGGCTGAGAACACAGTTGAAATATCCACCAATTATTACACATTCATAACGTCCATGGAATAGTGGAGCAATGTCTTCTGCATAAAATCGCGCCCTTTCCCGCCGCCGATTGTTTCCCGACGGTGCATAAAGATTGATTATGCGTGTCCCAAACGTCGTGAAAGCCATTCCCCTGGCCGACGGAAGATAACACACGTTTTTCCACTGGGAAGCAATCTCGCACGTAAACTGCCACCCCACTCCCATTGTGATCTCCATGTGACGAATAGGATTGGTAGCCTCCGATGTATGGGAGTGCAGCTATGTGGACTTCCTGCGGCAAAGCAATATCCACATCAGATGCCCAAATCGTTTCCTTCAGTAGGTGTATTTTGGCCGGTGAACGCACGTCATTTATATTTAATGTCGCAATACGGTTCGCATGGCGTTGAATCCCACTCTGTCGAGGCGCAACAACATCTCCCTGCATCGGCGCTGGGGCCTGAGTTAGAAGACGTTCTCTCGCCCCTCTCCCTCCACCTTCAGCAATTATTAGGCCGTCTTCGTGAGTGCCGGCTGCCTCTGTATGACGTCCGGCGCCTCTTCAATATCGTCATACCACATCTTTCCTGGCTGTGATATATTCGTGTCCATAGCCACAGCATCTGCGTCTGGAGAGACAACTGGCTGTGATTCCTCTTCAGATCACCACGTCCCGGTACCGTCAATGTGACAGACCGCTGTGGGTCTGATCAAACAGTTCCCATCGCCTCATTCTATTTCGTAGAGGCTGTTGTGTCGTCTTGGTCCACAGGCACATCGTCGTCGGGGCAAGAGGAGTCATCCCGAGGAGATGTCGTGCGACGCCGCCGTTTCCTCCTTTTCGGGGAATGTTGTTTGCGTGATCTTCCTTCCGTGTCCTCAGATTGTAGGGAATCACGGCTGCCCGACAGAAAAGCATCCGTAGGAACTGGAAGTGTTCCGAGTCCCATCGTTGAACTTAGCGGGAGTTCGGTCGAAACTAATGTTGTCGTCTCAGAGTGCGTTCCAGACGGAACAGCATCCGTAGTGGCTGGAACTGCTTCTTGTACTATCGGTGTGCTTGGTGGGAGTTGGGTCTCATCTGATGTTGTCGCCGTAGATTGTATGCTCGATGGAGCAGCATCCTCTGTCATCCCGACGTCTGCGGCAAGGTTTCGGAGAGTGCCATCTTGATATTCCACCGGGGCTGTGTCCTTTCGGTCATCAGCGGACGGAGTGAGGGCTTTGGTATAGGTGATCGGTAGTACTGTCATCGCCAGCGACGGCTCCCGCACATCTGAAGGCAGTTGCGTAATCCGCCGTTGCATACAGTTCGACCTGAGGTGTCCCTCCTGGCCACAGCCAGAACATGTACGTGGTTGACCATTGTAAATCACCACCGCCCGACAACCACCAATTGTCAGATAGGACGGTACATGCTTCTGAAGATCAATAGTGATCTGTCGCACTCCGTTAAGAACGGGGTACGTGGCAAATTGTGTCCAGCGTTCTGCCGTGTGACCATGTACCTTGCCGTATGGCTTAAAAGCCTCGATAACTTCTTCAGACGGGAGCTCAAATGGCAGCTCAAAAACACGTATTGTCCGTACACCCAGACCAGCATGTTCTACAGTTGCCGTGCCGACATTCCCGTCACTATGGCAAAATCTGAGAACTGCTTTTGTCGCCTATAGAATTCTCTCACACGCCGCGTCATTTACCATCTTAACATACACCGTGGGACTAATGATGGACAGGTGAATTCCGACAATATCGTTTGGCGGTATCTTGACTTCCTCTCGAATGAATCGTTCCACTGCTAAAGCCTTTGGTCATTCGTAGTCTTTGCAGAAATTGAATCGTAGTGTAGTTTTCCTGTACTTGTTCGCCATGATCGTTGTTACTAGCCCGCGCGCAGACTAAGTCCACAAGTAACAAACACTCACACACGCCGCACAGGCGGAAGTATCGGACCTCCGCTTCGCACGGCCGCTAGCGCCGAACTGCGGACCAGCTGAACCACCCGAGGACGACTCATGACGCGTCATCACAGCTTCAATTCTGCTACCACCGGCTCGCGAAGGCAAAGGTCCCGAGTTCGAGTCTTGGTTCGGCACACAGTTTTAATCTGTAATCAGCCAGGAAGTTTCAACAGCGTTCCTTATTCTTTGATGTTTCCATACAGGAGGTTGATGTCTGTCACCCAGGAATCAACTGCGGCTGGTGGATAAGGAGTGAGTACACTGAAGCAGCTGAATGCTGTGACAACTTAACAGCGGCTGGTGTCGACGGCGGCCTAACTGAAGCAAGTCGGGCGTCAGCTCCATAGCTCAGTGAGCCTTACGGCTGGAGTGATGTACACTACACGCGGCTCGAGGTTGCTGACAGGGGTCTGCAGAAACCTTGAGCTGAACTCAGGATTCTTGGAGATTGGCTAAAATGTAAGACGATGACAGTCAATGGGCGGCCTCTGCGGATCCAGTTCAAAGCCCAGGTTCATGAGAATTAGCTGGCGGCTTGTAAACTAGCGGATTCGCTTAGTTGAAGATGCTACTCGTTGAGGCTGTAGTTGCTAGGCTACATATTTGACCAACAGCTGACGCAGAAGCTTCTGATGGAATACCGCTACAGTGGAGCTGGGAGTATATATGTACACTCCACCTGGGGTTGTTAGGGCATAAGCGAGGTTTGTGTCACGTTATCGGCTACGGACTTGCTGCTTGTTGCTACAACATGTAGCAACCATATCCATATGCCACAATTCAAAATGCTACACCAGCATTATTGCTACACACAGTTACAAAATTACGTTGTTACCTTCACCGAAGACCCCTTGGCTTAGTAGATATGCCTGCTCTAGGCCGATGCAGAAACATTTCCTCCCACTTTCGGAGAAACCGGTCCTCTAAATTGCAGGATGCTGCTCAACTTGTGAACTACTGAACTGCTTGGTACTATTGTGTCTACATTTTACCTTTGCACTTACCGAGAAAGATGGGGCAGTCGTTAGCACACTGGACTCGCATTCTTTTTATTTTTTTCACGTTTTCCGTCATTTCCCTAAATAACTTCAAGCAAATGCCAGGATGGCTCCTGTGATTACGTAGGCTTTCCCGGCGTAATAAGTCTTGAAAGTCTCTTCGGGTTTGCTGCTGGATCCTAAAATCAACTTGACTCGATATTTCGGCGATCCAACTGGTCGCCATCTTCAGGAAAATGCTGCTTCTGCTGATGAGTCCCGATGAGAACTCTTCTCTATGCCGACCTAATTTCTGATCTTAGCATTTATGGCAAGGTAAAGGCAGGCTGTGCAGGAGAATCTTGTCCACTTTGTCGTGCCCTTTATCCTTTCTTACCTCTTCCCCCACTTTTTAAGACCGACACCAGTAATGATGGTAAAACCTCTGGTGTGCCCTGAAATGGTCGTACACAGCCGACGTGGATGTCTGTTGTTCGAGTAATTATAATTTCACATTTACTAGTGAGATCCTCTCAACCACTTGGTACAGAACTTCGCTTTCGAGTGTAGCGGCTCGTCAACATCATCCATTGCCCAACAAAGTATGTAGGCACCATAGTATTTCGTTGACCAAAGCGCACCCGCCATTCCAGGGCCTACAATTCGCTTTATGCACTTGGTGCCATATGGGTTATAAGATATTCACAAAATTCCGCACTGATGAACCGTTTTCCTCCATTCTGGGATTCGCTGTCTCAAATGGTGATGGTATTTACATCTGTACACTATATAGTATTTTATATGTACTCTTATGAATTTTTGAATTATAAGTTGCAAGATTAAGGTAATGGTATATCCTAGTCGCTCAGATGAATGTTGATGTCGTGACTCAACATCTCCCCTATAGTCCTGTGAACCCATTCCATTCTTCCACTTACTTGTGGCTACATGGTTAATTTCTTTCCTCTTTCCAGTACACTTGCACAATCACTGTTATCCACTTGCAGATAAGTTGCGCTTAATTAATAATGATAGGAAATTGATTACTACGGACCCAATTCTCTTGTTAGATAACTTCGCCAAATTCTCAGTGTTTGTTATAATTTATATTCATGTTTCAATTAGATGTTCTTTGTGGTGTGCTTGACTAAATTTTGTGAAATGTCCCTATTAATATGCGCACATGAATATCTTTTAATAAAAATTGCTTTCACTTGAGATAAGTTTTTTAGTTCATGTTACTGAATTCCTTTTTCATGCAGTTTATTAATGATGCATTATGGAGGTGTCAATACCGAAGACTCAGAATCGTGCTACGGCAACCTCTTAAGATGTTGCATAACATGCACATGTTACACAGTTCTTTAAGTACTGCTCTCGATCCTACTTATGGGTTTGCCACAGTTATTTTTTGGCTATATATCATTCAGTTGTTCTACAAATTTATATCCTGCAAACATATGATCATCCACGTACTTTAACACTTCATTTGGAAACATACTGGTTGTACAGTGAGAGTTAGTTGTGCCACACACAACTGCTTAAATACTTCCCTTAGCCACAATATAGGTTCTTCCATTTCTTTCACAAAGACAATTATGTCATCTAAATACACCATACATTTGCTTAAGCTAAGGGTCCAAGTTTGCTCTATCTAATTTGTCTTCCTGCTGAATATCTAAACTGGTGAAAGTCAATCCCTTGGACAGTTTCACATTCATGGTTCTAATGGGCACCATCTGCTCACTATCTAACTCCTGTACATGTACAAACTCCTGCGTATGAAACACTGTGCATTACGTAATTCACAGTTTTTCTGTTGTGCCTCCACAATATGCCCTACCGTATGTTTCATGGTAAATTAAGTTCTACATTTATCCACAGTAGTCTTCCCATACCTTACAGTAAATTATCGCCAAAATCGATCCTCAGTGGCCGTGCACTCACTCTAAACAGTTTCCCGCATGCCAGTGATGTACCTTGGGGAGTGTGGCCCTGTCAGCAGTTTACCCCCAAATGAAAGAACACCCCATCAATTTCTACAATGTGCCAATGAAAGTTAATTTCAGGCAAAACTCTTATCCTAAGATTGTGCAATAGCCCCTGCCAACATGAGGCAGAACTTGTATGCAAATACCAAAATTTTTGTCCCAGCCCAAAACCTCAACAAAGCTGAGTGCAACAAATGCATTTCATTTCCACCACTCCTACTTAACCTGCATTCTTGTCAGCCTAACTTACCTTTCCCCATTAGGTCTGAACTTGCAAGAACATTGCTTACTTCCATCCACTAAACTATCTAAACTAAATTCCGTCATTTTACACATTTTTGCTATGCTCATATTCATTGGAAGCACAATGCAGCAGCCGTTGAGATCGCATTGTTTCTTACTCGTAATACTGAGTTACCATTTCCACCCCGCATTCACCTATCACACCCCTCTCAGGTGTTTGCCTGCAGTCTCATTCCGAATTTTTATCTGGCTGCATTTCTGACAATGCTGTTCACAGTGGTCCATTCATCCACATCTGTAACATCTATCACACATGATGCAGTTCCTTTTCCATCCTGAGCTTAAATCACCACATTTATCCTTTACAGTGTTGTTTACGGAATTAGGCCAAGGCAGACAGCCTCAAGTGCAATCAAGCTTCCTCCTCCACTGTTGTATTCCAAGGTAACATGCTGACGTTTGTGTAGTGCTCCTAGCACAAGTTATAGTTTTTCGTTAACAAAAGCGATTAACTTTTCTTTGTGGTTAAATGACGTAAAAACAGGGAAAGCCTTTGAATAGAGATATGACAGTCATGTTAAATTGTTAGCATTAGGGAGCAGAGGCAACAAACTACAGACAGTCCCATTATTTAGTAATCGTGGAACAGCAGGTTCTACGAGGATAAGAACAGCTTGGGCGAAGAGAATTGTCTGGTTATGTCAGACTTCTGTATCTGAAACTCAGAGATTCAACAGAAAAATTAGATACAAACAAAAGTAATACTTACCTGACGTACAAAGAAAAACTTTCAAGAATAAGGAATGAGTCTAAAAGAATAAATACTAATTCTGGTAAAGCAAAATGATAAAAAAGTGCTTGGTACTCTTAGGTTAACTGTAAGAAAAATATTAATAAATGTATTGAAAAACATCTACTACAGAGCTCAGAATTTTTGGAACCGCAGTCCCTTTGACAACGTCGCTTCAGATAAAATAGAGAGAATAATTCAAGATTGCATATATGGAACTCTTACCTTGATAAAAATGGTTGTGAATATTCAAAATGACGAAAATACCCCATTACTATGAAAATGAAATTTGTGCACGCAAATTGGGAACCACAGAACGGGATCATGTTCAAATGGCGAGGAATCCACAGCGCCATCTCCCTCCCTTTTCCCACTAACCAGTTAAATAGGTACAAAAACGAGAAACTCAAATTTCGGTAGAAAAATAGCCCATGTATATGTGCAATCCCATATTCTCTCGTTTTAATGTCTGATAATCAGTCTTCACTCTTGTCTATCCATTGGGCTCTGTTATGAGTCCGATATGATACTTCTTGCAATTTTCAATAACACTGAATTTTTTTCATTTTGTAAGTGACAACTATGTGCCTACTTTGATCCAATGAATATTTTTTCCCACCCACATAGACTTTTTCACATGTAAGGGGTATGTGGTATATGTCCGACATTGCAAATGGTTCCTTTTTGTCCTTTGCCAATCAGAAGCACTCTTTGATCGTCTTAGTCAGTTTGTAAATAGTCTTCACGTCGTGTTTGGGCAATATACGGTCGATACCGTCTGGATGTATGGCAGAAAGGTCGTGGCCGATATTTCTTCTTCCATCGTGTCACTTCGCCGACTGTCCGCCTCTTTACCTGAGTGGTCAGCGCGTCTGACTGCCAGCGGGTCTGGGTTCGATTCCTGCCTCTATAGGAGGTTTTCTTCGCTTGGGAACTGAATGTAGTGTTGACCTCATAATCATTTCATCATCATCGACACGCAAGTCGCCAAATGTGGCGTCAACTGAAAAGACTTGCAACTCGGCAGTCGAACTTTCCTAAGTGGAGATTCCTGGCCATCAATGCCATACAACCATTTCATTCCCACTTCGCCGAGTGTTAGACTTCGTCGCACTTCTTATGCAGCTTGTGGAGTTCCCATTGCTCTTCAGTACGCTTTCCAGGTGTTTCACATTGCGTCTGAGCTGCTACGGCTCACATATTCGTCTTGCACACGTTAGGAGCGTTTTCAGCTTCCCAATTTCCGGGCTCGGGTGATGATTTAACTGTTTGTGCAGGTATTGGTTTTCGATGCACGCTATGTTCCCAGTTTTCACGATTCCTCATAACCAGCACATCAAAGGGTAGTTGTTGGTCCTGTACTACCTCCATAGAATTGTTATCTTGATATGGAGACTGTTCAGATATATTAGGAAGTTGCTGAGTCGGTAGTCACCATGGCTACACACGATGATGGTGTCATTGACGCACCAATGCGACGTCTTAGCTTTCCAAGGTGCCAAGTCCAGCGTCTATCTTTTAACATGGCCTCCTGATGATTGATGGAGATTTCAACCACGCTCTCCTAGCTAAAGACCAGAGACAGAATTGTAATAAATGCTCTGAACTTGAAACTATTGTTAAGAGTCTTCAGCTGTTTTATACCTGAGAAATTCTCAATGAAAACAGCGTCATATTCACCTACTTCTCATACTGCGGAACAGGCAGGCTCGACCAAATATATGTGGCTTCTGCTCTTCATACATAGATACTGAATGATGACACAGACCCCGTCAATTCCGCCGATCATTGTGAATATGAAAAGCGTCTTTATTACCGCCAAGAGCTGCTGATAAATTTGCTTTACTGTTTTTTCCACAGATTCAGGTTCATAATTTTGTAAATGTTTTTACAAACCTGACCGTGTGTCTGTGCACTGAAACTAGTTCTTAAATAAAGAAATTTTATTACCAGCTTTTGGCGTTCATAATGGCATTCAAAAGTTCCAAAGCCGTAGTGTATCATTTTCCGAAAATACATCGTGCACATGCCCGATTCGACACTTACAACGTCAGCCATTGGCTACATCTACGGATACTAAACAAGCCTGCTACAGGATCCTGAAATCAGAACGGAAATAACGCAGGGATGGAAGCAAATCCTCACAGTTCAGATCCCTGTCCGGTCATGTGTCTGGAGCACAAATAAATAGGAGAAAGACAATCTTATTCTCACTCAGTGGAAGCGAATGAGGATCAGTAGCAGAACCCGCACCGGTCTCTTTGGAATACACTTGGATGCCTTCTGGAGATTCTGTGGCATTTAGTCCGTAGACTAGTCTGATGCAGCTCTCCACGATAGTCTGTCTTGTACAAGCTTCTTCATCTCCGAATAACTATGGCAACCGACATCGATTTGAACGTGCTTACTATATTCATCTCTTCGTCTTCCTCTATAATTGTTGCCGCCCCCCCCCTCCCCCCACTTCCCTCCCACACTAAACTGACGATTCATTCGTGTCTCAGATTACATCCTATCAACCTGTCTCTTCTGTTACTCAAATAGTGGTATAAATTTCTCTTCTTCCCAATTCCATTTAGCACCTCTTCATTAGTTACGCTATCTAACGATACAATGTTCACCATCCTTCTACAGCACATTTCAAAACCTTCTATCCTCTTATTGTCTGAATTGCTAATCGTCTACGTTTCATTTTCATACGAAGCTACACACCAGACAAATACCTTCAAAAAAATTTCTATGTTAACAAATATCTCTTCTTTTCCTGCCATTGAAAGTCAACATTTTATATCCTCCCTACTGCGGCGATCGTCAGTTATTTTACTGCGCAAATAGCAAACCTCATCTACTACCTTTAGTGCCTCATTTTCTAGTACAATTCCCTCAGCATCGCCTTATTTAATTCCTCCTTCTGGACGTGTGATTACCAAAAACTTGAGGGCTCTTTTAAAGAGGGTCAGGAATACACTGCATCTACACTCCACAGTCAACTGAATTTATTCCAGAAAATGCAAACTACCCGGATATAGACAGCCAGAAAGATATACCATCTGGCCCAAATTTTGGTGTACAGAAGCTTTTGGCAGCGGATATAAACGTGCGTTCAGCTGATTCCTTCTTGGAGGGTACATTTTTCAGAAAATGTTCTGCGCACTCAAGCTACTCCCTCGCGAGATTACCTCTGTCTTATCAGTGTCTTTCATCAATGCACGATTCTCTTGGTTAATGGCACGTGGAAAGGAACTCAACGGGCAGGCCCATGTCTTCTTCGAAACTTACTGATCATTACGAAATCATAGAGTTTGATAGCTATCGTTCGCCCCACAGGTATTCCCTCTGCATATATGCACATCCAAGTTCTTTGAAGAATTCAGTTACGATTGAGCAGCCATCGTAACAACAAACCAGCTTTCGAATTACGTTAAGCTAAAACAGCCATTAGCAACCCTGTCGAGCAAAATTAAACGTAATTTAACTGGTCGGACATATGGTGAAATACACATCAAAGTTTTCTCTCATCATGGGTCCGCTTGTTGTGGTACTTAAATGTTAATGACAAACTTCCCATGTATGATGAACTCTACAGCATTCATCTAGTCGTCAGTAACGTCCATGAAATATATAGAAATATTATTACACAATTCACTTGTAGAAAAGTATCAGCAATCTGGAAGTTTCAATCAGTTGTCAACCACCGGTCGAGAGAATCTATGCTCTCTCGGCACAAGGGAACTGCTTTGGTCCAACCCTGTGCGATATCCACGTACAAAAAATAATGCTACCCTCTGGATGCTGGGGCACACTGCCACATACTTCATCGCACATCGGAAAGTTCCACTTGCCGAATATCTGTGCTATAATAAGTGCGAATTTCGAAGGATAACAGAAGGAAGTAACCACAAAACAACATTTGGCAATGTATTACATATCGAAATCATCGTCAGTGTGATCGCTCCCAGAATAATCAAGTCAAAAACTAAAAACTATAATCTAAACTTCAGCCCATGATGTACATGACACCTATGAAAACTAGGTGGATACGAAACCTGTCGACAAAAGTTTGTTTCAGTCTGTTATATAGTTACTTATCACAAAACGTATAGTTTCAAGTCTACTGAAACTGAAGCAGAAGAGAAAATATCAGAAGCAACAAATACAAATGAAAGTTGTGGCCAGATGATTTCTCGGTGTTCCGGCCAGAGGCACACTCCTCTGATCAAGTGGCGAATGTGAGTATTTCTGTATAAGTTTTCTAGGATGTAGAGACGCCATAAGAACAATATATTTTTTATGTGATGTAGATTGTGGCTTCATTGTATTATATGTAAAATATGTTGTGTAACCGTTCTGATCTGATACAATAAAAAAGACTGAGTCTCACTGACGAACAGATTGAGATGGGTTAGTAGGATCGTTGTTTGCGGAATCAACGTTGAATCCTGCAAAGTAGATTGTCGTTCTTCATGATACAAGAGCATAAAAGTTGTACTGAAATCCTTCAACGGACCGATATTAAGGATAAAGGCATATAGTATAACATCTTCTCGACGACCCTTCTTGTAAACTGGAATGACCTCCACATTTCTTCATTTACTTGAATTCTTCGCTCCTCCAATGACCTACGATAGGCTGCTGCTATGCGAGAGGGAAGCTTTTCCGGATACGCTATGCAGAAGTGTGTAGGTATGCAATCGGGTCGAGCTGAGATCCCAGTGTTGGGCGACTTCAGTTGATGAAAATCTCGAGGTCACTTATTTAGATATTTGTCAGTTTAGTGTTCCTAAGACAACTGAATGGCGGAATACGTCAGTAACACAACTCATAAAACTACGGTTTTGAATTTCTCCTTGTCTCTGTTATTCACCGTTGTGGATGCCAGTACCGTCACTGATTGACTGGATAGATGGCCCTGATCCGGTTATTGAGTTAACATAGGACCAAAATTTCTTACGTTGTTCTGCCAAATGGGTAAATAAAATTTTAGTTTCCAATTCGTAAAACGAATCACCCACAGCTCTCTTTACGTTCATTTTGACTTCCTTTATTTCTCTTTTATTTAGGGCAACCTTCTAACGTGACGGTTGAATGAAAGTGGTTCTTCCCATCGCTCACATCCTTACTGGGCGCATACCAGTCTGAGATGTATTGTACAATTTTCAGAATTTTTCCCATGTATGCTGAATATTTTCAGTCTCACTGTCAGAAATGAGGTAATATGAAATCTGTTTCGTCTCGCACGTACGAAGCAGAAATATCTTCCTGTCTTCTTAACTTTCCTTCTGACAATCGTAATCAGCGACGCTATAACGAGTACGCGATCACTGAATCTCAGTTCTATATTAACGGAATCGAAAACTGCAGGCCTGCTAGTAACCAGGAGGTTTATAATGTTACCCTCAGGAGACGGTTCTGTAATTAACTGCTCAAGATAATTTCCGGACATTAGGATAAAACTCACACAAATCCTTTTTTCTCGCCACACTGCTGGGTTACTGGGTGCTTACGTATTACAGCACGAAAAATCATCACTTTGATCATCTCTAAGTACAGAAAAAAAATCACATTCATCGATTGAGATGTATCGTGTTGAACCTGACTTTGGGGAGTATTTGCAGTAAATTTCAATGACGACCTTGTCGAAAGCATTGCGAAATTCTGCAGAAATCATTATGTTGTCTACTTTTTTGGCGGTAATGGGTGCCATGGTTTCCCTGGATGTGTAGACAATTCGATGATGCTCTACCATGCACGGTGCAAGTTTCCATGGAGCTGATGGTCTTCATCTTCGTTTTCATGTATTACGTTGAGATCAAATTTTAGTAGCGTTAAGGACACGTACCAGACTACACCCTATCTTGGAATTATGGTTTCATCTACTACAGGGAATCCTTGTGCCACACAGATATTAGGTAAAATTTGGCATTATACTTCGATTAAAGTGACTATTTTGATTGATGTTTCAGGAGCCGAGTAGGGGGGCCAGCTGCCAGCCAATCATAATTCTTTCTCGAGCGCCTCGTGGTCGCAGTATTGCTTATTCTATAGGCGCATGCAGAGCGTTACGTAGTGCGGCTGGCTGCACGCCGGATACACTGTCCTGCCTCTCCAATCTGTCAATCACAAAGTTATTTTAATAGAATGTTAAGAACATGCATGATCGAGACATCGTGGGGAACCCGGCATGTATCTCAAGATTTTTACTCTCTCGTCAGACGAGTAGCTGTTAACCTCTTGATGTACAAATATACATAGTATTCGCTTAAACTGTATAAAAATATAGATTCATGAGATGGAATCTGTGTTAGTGTTGAGGTGTACGGGGTCAGACGTCTTTTGCAAGAAATGTTGAATATCTGGGGACAGTCTTTCAAAGTGATGCAGCACCTTGCACAACCACACACATCGTAGTACTAAAAATTCACCATCACACAGTTAACTTGATTACTACATTTTGTTGGATTGACATTAACATTCCAGCGTAAAGTCGCTTACCAAACTGCGTTATTCGGTTATCTTATTGAATTCCTAACCACAATGTTATCTTGTACAGTCTGACTAGTCGTTGCTTTCACAGATATATACCTGAAATCAACTTTGCTTTGTAAAGCTAATGATTTGCCAAAGACATCTTTTATGAAAAAGGGGGAATAAACGTGCTGTTCTGTGAACTTTTATTTTCCATGCCCATAGAAAGGGACATATTTCGAACAGTATGCTGAATATTAAAATCTTTACTTTATGTAAACCTTACTTCTTTTCGAAATTTTGGTATGGTAAATGAATACATCATTTTTCTCTACGTAGGTTATAATATCTTGTCTTCTGGTAAATCTGATTCCGTAACTATTGTCCCACGGTGGGCAAGGGTGCTAACTTCCACTGTTGTTTTTGCTGCAACGCTGACATGTTACTTGGAGGTATGAACCGTCAATACCTTATAGTCTTGTTGCTCTTGAGTTTCGTGCTCTGCCTTCAAGTTTACTGTAGAAGATCTTACCTTTGTCCTTCATATCCTTGTATTTGTATTGCAGAACACAGATACCACTAGTTCCATTTAAAAATTTAAGATAACATTCCTGGATTCATATTATACCTCTGCTCATAGCCTCTGTTAATTCTTTCATCACTCGATCTATCGCCAGCAGAAGTAATTTCGGGTGAAAGATTATGGGGTCGTTTAACTTACTCTCTTGACTTGATTCTTTCGGATGACTTGATATTCATATCCTTCACATATGTTTAACGTCTCAAACACATGAAATGTATTCGCAGTTGCGAATTCGAACAACCATCAGCTATGTAGAGGAATGACAACAGTGAAAATTTGCGCACAACCGGAACTCGAACCCGGATTTCCCGCTTTACGCAAGCGGTCGCCTTAACCACTCTGGCTATCCGTGAACGACTTTCGGACAGATCCAAGCTTCCGTATGTCATTGTTGCTGCGTCGCAATCTGTACTCGTACACGCATTATGTAATTCCCCTACAGTGGAGGAAATTTTAATTGAGAGTTGCTGCTGGTATCGGCGGATAAATACGATAGATTCCTTAGTCGTCATTAGGATGATTATTGCTTGTAACTGTCTTGTAACTGACAATAATCTGACGCCTGTCAATATGTACGAGCACTACTAACGAAAGCACAGATCGAGTGAATCTGCTTGTAGTAGTATTTCTTCACGAAACTTACCATTATATGGCATCTCCATGTTGTAGTCCTTTTTTTCCTAAAAGGAAAAGCAATTTAATCACTATAGTCTGTATTTATTCGTGGCGAAGAAACCTATTTTCTTTGTTTTTCTTCATAAGTGTACAGAAGCAGTTTAAAAATGTGTCACTTCGTATTTCTTATTCACTTTAGCAGACACGATAATTTATTGACGTTCCGTATAAATATGTGAACAATAAGCATAACGAACAACAAAATTAGTCAACTCCCAGGAGACATTCATCTAATTCAGTTATGTCACACCCAGCTAAAGCCATTCATTGTTGATTAGATCCCGTAGAGCTACCAGGTGTAGCTTCTCTGTTGATTTCTACATTTCGCTCGCGCTTCCAAACAGTCCCAGACATTTTCAGTGGGTTTAAGAACGGCCGATTTTGCAGGCTTGTCGAAATAATACAGGATGCCTGAATGTTCGTCAAACGACGAACGTATGTGCCGTCCTGTGACCGCGGTTATTATACTGGAAATGGCAGTGTCTACAGCAACCTCATCAGGAAGGTGTAGAAGAAAAGGCAACATTCGATTACCGGGTGTGCTGTAATAAACAACCTAGTTCACGTTCACGGTTACGTGAAAGAAACGGGCCTTGTCATCGTATTAAATACACCCCTAAAGTACCACAGACCCATCAAATGATTCAAATGGCTCTGAGCACTATGGGACTCAACTGCTGAGGTCATTAGTCCCCTAGAACTTAGAACTAGTTAAACCTAACTAACCTAAGGACATCACAAACATCCATGCCCGAGGCAGGATTCGAACCTGCGACCGTAGCGGTCTTGCGGTTCCAGGCTGCAGCGCCTTTAACCGCACGGCCACTTCGGCCGGCCCACAGACCCATCACCAGCCTTAATTACATCATCTACACACTGCTGTTTAATGTTTCATCGGACCACCCGTATACTCGACGCTTTCCACCATTTGAAAAGAGGCTAAATCGCGACTCATCGGACCACAGGCTACGCCTACATTCAACTACTGTCCGCCGGCCGGTGTGGCCGAGCGGTTCTAGGAGCTTCAGTCTGGAACCGCGCGACCGCTACGGTCGCAGGTTCGAATCCTGCCTCGGCCATGGATGTGTGTCATGTCCTTAGGTTAGTTAGGTTTAAGTAGTTCTAGGTTCTAGGGGACTGATGACCTCAGCAGTTAAGTCCCATAGTGCTCAGAGCCATTTGAACTACTGTCCGATCCGTCACGGTAGCTGCATAGTGCATGGTCAGCGAGGGTGAATGCTAACCGAACGGGTCGAGGTTTGATCCCCGGCCGGGTCGGGGATTCTCTCCGCTCGGGAGCTCGGAGTTGTTTTGTCATCATCGCTTCATCATCAGCGACACGCAAGTCGCGTCACTTACAAAGACTTGCACTCGGCGGCGTGGTCGTCACACGACAGAGACAGACGGGACAGCTCTCCAGTTTTTTTTTCTTTTTTTTTTTTTTTTGGCCTTCCGCAGATTTTCAGTTATATGTGCTGCTGTAAACAGTAGCCTTTTGAGAGATACGCAGTTCCAAATGGTCACTGCATTCAGTTCTCTTCGCAATCTTCGCTCGAAAACTGGTTGACGTGTACCTGGATTCACTGAAAATAGCAGTTCCTGTCGGTTCGATTATCATTAACAGGTTTTAACACTCAGTTCCAGTGCCTGGCGGTTAGGATGTTTTTACGACCACTGTTCATACTTCGTGTTACATACACTTCCTTGTAAACCATTGGACACTCCGTGTTGATATAGGAACAAACTGCGGTGTGGATATCAACACATCCAAACACGACAGCTCCACGTCGACCCATATTACTGCACTCATTCCTTACAGTTGACTGCAACACGCACACCACTTCATTGCCGTGACTTAGATCGCCGATGGATGTTCACACGATTGCCTGATATCAGTTGTATTTCGTCTGTCTTCACTGCTCCAGAGCGAATAGTGTTATCGTTGAAGCGGGTTACTAGCACTATTTCGTCTGGTGAGCTTATTCTCACACAAGAATGAGTAAGTTATTTACATAAGTTATGATAAGAATATGGACAATGCCCTTCCTAATTTAGTGGACTTTTTTCAGCTTACAGCCTTTAATCAAGTCCCCAGGTCATCTATTCCTCCTCGTGTACATGAAAGAGTGTCGTGGCTCTTAAAGCTGTCACTTCAATGAAGAACTTCACACCGGTGTTACTATTAGGCTGCGATGTTTTATATATAAACAAATCGCCAATGAATTAATATGCATACTGCGTGTGCTCAGTGGCCGCGTGCAAGTCTTTCAACTGACGCCACTTCAGTGACTTGTGTGTACCCAGCCTATCCCAGTTACACAGCCGGAGGAGGGAGACCTACAGTTAAAATGGAATACGAACCACGTGTCATTTCTGGCGACTGCTAACATCGTTGAGAAGCAAAGGCTAGATTACAAGGAGACTGAAAATTTCCGTGATCCGACCGGGATACTATATCGCGACCTCTCTATTTCCAGACACAAAATGGCTCTGAGCACTATGGGACTCAACATCTGAGGTTATCAGTCCCCTAGAACTTAGAACTACTTAAACGTAGCTAATCTAATGACATCACACACATCCATGCCCGAGGCAGGATTCGAACCTGTGACTGTAGCAGTCGCGCGGTTCCGGACTGAAGCGCCTAGAACCGCTCGGCCACAGCGGCCGGCTTCCAGGCACATGTTTCACCGCTATCCCGTCAAGCCCGACAGTAATTTAAGAGACATGATAAATGCATATACCTGAATATAGATGACGTAAAAATGTAATACGAAGTTGTGTAGACTTAAGATTTTTGTATTACGATTTTAACTGCTTTTTCAGTACTTTACCCACAGCCTAATAAAGTTATTCCTCGTAAGAATCACCATTTCTTGAAATCTAAAGGTGTTGTTAGCAGGAATACCAAGATGCATCCAGTGCACATATTTAAAGTTAGAAAACTCGCGTACACACAAAGCACAACTCAACTTGAATCTTCCTGGTAGATAAAAACTGTGATCCGGACTGAGCCTCTAACTCAAGACCTTTTGCCTTTCGTGGGCAAGTGCTCTTTCAGCAAGTTACATATCAGCACACATTCCACTGCAGAGTGAAAATTTCATTCTGACAACTCGCCTTGTTTTTAGGTGGACAGTACTCTATTAAATTTATCAGCAAACTAGACTCGTTGACGATATCCAGAAAAGAACAACAGCCGGACGGTTTAAAGAATGCAAGTACACCAAGAGCTTCACTTCTCAGAAATTCTGTAAAGCTGCAGCAGACTACGAAGTCTGTCGGCCAGGCGACAAGCGCTGAAGCAGAGATTTGATTGTTTGATGGATACATGACAATCTCTGTTTTCCCCTAGAGGTTTTGTTCATTACGGCTCCCTCTGGAAAAGTGTAAGTTACTCTTTAATGTCTTAACATAATCCCCATCATTCTCTTCCTTCTTTTTGTCACTGTTTTCTTCATATATCTTTATTCGCCGATTGTTTGGAGAAAGTATCAAATTCTTATCAGTCCACCTAATTTCCAGAATCCTTCTGTCACTGAAGACTGTCCTGTTACAGAAGTTACTGTACACGCTGTCAGTATGAGACTGAAAGAATGTGTCATAATAAAAGTTTACTTTTTTTGCGGAATAGCATTCGAAGGACAAGGACAGTATAAAATTTTAAACTGAAATTTAGTGGAAAAGTTAACTGTATGAAATTTGCTGTTTTTGCAATGTATCGCATGAGGAGGAGCTATACTTGGAAAAGGCATGTATACAAGGATTACATTGTGGTCAGATTGTAAAACCTATCCAAGAGCAGATATAGAGTCAGATCACAATTTAGTAATGATGAACAGGAAACTGAAGTTTAAGAGAAATGACAAAAGATCAGTGGGGAAATAGGTAGAATACCGAATTAGTACGGAATGATGAAGTGCGTTGGAAAGCTCTCTAAGGCTTTGGATGCGATAACGAACATCGCAGTAAGAAGTTCAGTTGAAGAGGAATGGATATTTCCATAAAGTTAAATCAAAGAAGTTGAACAGACAGTTATAAGAACAACAAAGGTAACTGTGACGAACCCTTGAATAACAGAAAAAATACTTCGACTGTTCGACGAAAGCAGGAAGACGCAAAATGTTAATCAAAATAAGAAAATTTGAAATTAAATAAAACGGAAGTGCAGGGAAACCTAGGCAAAATGACTGTAGGAAAAAATGCAAGGAATTTGAATAATAAATGGTAAACAGAAGGGTGTCAACGTTAAGAGCATAAGAATTCTGTTACACGCGGAGCAGAAGGCGGATAGTTGAGCTGACGACCTCAACACGAGGGGGACGGGGAGGGGGCGTAGGAAGGAGTGCTGTCTTCTGATGACATAAAAGAAGAAGAAACGTAAGCCGATATAAAAGGCACAGGGGTTCCAAGAACTGGCAAACAATCGACTAGCAAAATTGATTTGTAGAATCTGTGAGTCAGAAAGCACACCGTCACACTTCTGGAAAAAATCACACAATACTACGATGGGAATGCCAGATAGGTGCGAGAACTATTGCACAATCAGCTTAACAGCTCAAGCATCAATGTTTCTGATCATAATAATATAGAGAAGAACGAAAAAGTTGTCTAAAGATGTGTTAGAAGACTGTCAATTCGCTTTTAGGAATGGTAAAGGCACCAGAGAGTTCTGAAGTTGCTCTTGATAATTGTGGAAAAATCAAGACAAGTTCGTAGGATCAGTCGACCCAGAGAAAGCGTTCGCCACTAAAATGCTGGAAGATGATGGGAATTCTCAGGAAGAGATATAAGCTGTAGGGAAAGACGGGAAATACATGCCATGTACAAGAACCAAATAGAAATTTTAGAATGAAAGACCAAAGACGAAGGGTAGGAGAAAAGTATGTAGTCTTTCGCCCCTACTGTCTAATCTATACCTCGAAGAAGCATCGACGGAAATAAAACAAAGATTCAGGACCGCTATTAAATTTCAGCTTGAAAGAGTATTAACGATTAGGTTTGCTGATAGACTTGTTATTCTCAGTGAAGCTGAAGCAGAATTGCAAAACCTGTTGTGTGGGATGTACAGTCTACTGAGTACACACTATGGACTGAGAATAAACCGAAGAAAGACGAAAGTAATGAGAATTAGCAGAAATGAGATTAGTGATAATAAGAAAATAAAAACGGTGGAGTATGAAGCGACCGAATTCTGCTACTACGGATATAAATAACACACGAGGTACAAGGACCCAAAAGGCAGATCAGCAACAGGCAAAGAGGGCATTCCTGGCTAACAGAAGACTACTAGTGTCAAACACAGATCTTAATTTGAGGAAGAGATTTCCAAGAATGTGCATTTGAAGCACAGCATTGTACGGTAGTGAATCATGGACTCTGGGAAAACCAGACAGGAAGGGATTCGAAGCGTTTGGCATGTGGTGCCATAAAAGGATGTTGAAATTTAGTTGAACTGATAAGATAAAAAATAAGAAGGTACTTTACAGAATTAATGAAGAGAGGATCATGTGGAAAACATGGACAACGAGAAAGGACAAGATTATAGGACACGTGTTAAGACATCAAGGAGTAACTTGCACGGTACTTGGGGAACCTGAAGATGGTAAAAAGCTGTTGAAAGTGGAATGTAGCCAACAAATACTGAAGAATGTTTGGTGCAAGTGCTACTCTGAAATGAAGTGGTTGGCGCAGGAGAGAAACTCGTAGCGAGCAGCATCAACCTAATCGGAGGACTGATGGCTCAAAAAATAAATAAATAAAATAAAAAAATCGTAATATTTATTGTACTCTTGTACAATGTTTGGCTATTCAATACTTCATGGTTTCTGCTTGCACAAAATCATTCCAGTGAAACTTAGAATGAATAAAGTGAAATAGCAGCCTGAATAGAAACTGATTTTCCTGGAAACAAAATAACTAAAGAAGATTTATGTGCAGATAATGAGGCTTAGAATGTAATTAAATACTTCCAGAGGGTCATGCCACTGTTTAAAACTATAAAAAAGCGGTTCACCATCTTCAGATAGGCGTACGTATGAATATTGACGAAACGCAGTTGAATACACTGTGTTCGCCGTAAAATAATTTTTAGTCTTACTGCCAACATGACAAAAAGACGTTCATGAATAAAGAGACATGCTGGGCATCCGACTCGTCCACACAAAAAAACCACTTCCAGTGTCTTGCTCTATAGTTTAAAAAGTAGATTTTTTAGGACTAATAACAAGAGTGGATTATTGATTCACTGTTTCGACTCTGACACCACGCGGACGTAAAAGATGTTGACACTCTGTCACCCGCGCAAAAAGAAATATATTAATTTATATTCTAGGACGTGGACTATAGTTTTGCTGAAGAGGTAGTATTAAAAGTACTGTCATCAATCCATCATGTTACATCTATCTTCTGATAATAGAGGCGCATTTATTAAAAAGAAACTTCGTGGACATTTGAAAAGGTTTTTCTAATGCTGCATTTCGTTTATTTTCTTTGCTCTGCTCCGTCGTGTGTTAAGCTGTTTGTATACGATCATCCAGGGTCGCAGTATTCACCAGATGAACAATGCACACTTGGTTGCAGAGTGAAAGATTGATTCTGCACTAGAGCAACCGACTTGTGAAATTTTACAACTGTAGATATTTCCAAAATAATGCTCAGTTCACGTTTACGAATAAAGGCTTGTTTTCTTTCCTCTGCACACAGTCACTGGAAAAGAGATTTTAGGTCATCGGACTTGTGCTATTTCACAAGTAGTCTAGAAAGATTACGTTAGTCTAAAAGTTTACGGTTCTGTATGATTCGAGGATGTCGGGAAAGAAACCGTTTTAACAAGTCAAGGCACGACCAACTGAAGCGTTTTACTGGCTGTAATGTCCTCCACAACACAAATATAGCGGACATTTAGGAATTATGTACTCTGTTACTAAGTGGCAGAAGCTATTAATACTGAAACAGACGGCACAGGCCGCCTCAGGAAATGAAATATTTCACTCTCCGACAGAACTGGCAAACACACTACCAGTGAAAGATGACTTTAGATAACAGTATCGCTGAAAAGAAGATGGAGAAAAAAAAATTGATCTAGAAAAATGTCCAAAGATACGCAACCAAAAAGTAGTAGAATAAATGGCAAAATGATATCTTTATGGTAAAAGGACCATTGTGCTGTAGTTGAAGGAGCATTGGGGAGTAAGAGATACTAGAGCTGCCGCCATGCTTCCGAATGAGGAAGTTGGCGATGGTCAAATACATACTTCCAAGTGCGACACACAGATCTATAGCTGTCTTTAATACCAGCCTACGGGACTGCACCATTCGCAAACAGTCCCTAACACTCCTCACGATCGTGGCAGCATCTGGCCCGCATCACAGAAAGTTTCGCATGACTATGTTTGCCTCCACTTCAGTCGTGGAAGGCCAAACCAGCACCTAAATCGGTTACCATCGGCTGCATGACATCCGTGCGAGAGCGGCACAAAAGAGGACACCGTCCACAACGTCACTGGCTGTTCTTTGTGATCGCAAGGAACAAACTGTTTATCAGGTACAGGATCTTGTTATACATAGACAGTTACCCATTAGTGTGACAACTTTGTTAGTTATAGGCGATGCGCTGATATACAGATACACGTGCAACTATTTGGCCACTTGGAATTAGTAGTTACGTTGCAATTATTTCTAGATTTCATGTTGTTTTTATGTCATCAGTCTTCTGAATGTTTCGGAGTGGCCCAACATGTCCCCTACTGTAACAATCTCTTCATCTCACAGTAGCTCTTCCACTCAATGTTGTCAATTGTTTGTTGGATGTATTCCAATCTCTGTTTTCCGTACGGGTTTTACCTCCTATAGCTGCCTCCAGTACCATGGAAGTTATTCCCTGATGTCTTAACACATGCCCTTCAGTTACGTTCCCTCTCCTTGTAAGAGTTTTCTACATATTTATTTCCTCGCAAATTCTGCGGAGAACAGTCTCGTTCCTGATACAGGATGTCCCAGGAGTAATGGTCAATATTCGCGATACGTCAGGCATAATCATTTAAAGCCAAAATCTTCGTTTGGACATATGCCCTATTCCTAATGACTTCCGAGATAGAACACATTTCATGTACATTGTTATTTATTTTCTGAATTATTCAATGCATTGTCAGGTTTACACACGTACAACAGTTAATAAGCATTACAACATGCTTATGTGAACTGAGGGATATCGTGCGAAATTATGTCCGACTTGTGCGTTAGATCGGCAAAATCCCGAGATGGTTGGACGGTCCTGCCCACAACGTTTGAGGCAAATACATACCAGCAGCCGTGACTTTATTTACTAATTTTATTTAGCTACCAGTTTCGGCGCCTGCTTGGCACCATCTTCAGGCCCCTATACACGAAATTATGTAACTCATATAGTCGTTTGTGCTGTTATAGGGACCTTTCTATCCAAATGGATTCTATAGACTTATAAAAACTTCTCGGTCGACGCGGACCCTTTAAACGTCTAATGAAAACTCACAATAGAGGTGTGAAGGATCCACGTTGTACGAAAAGTTTTTATAAGTCTATAGAATCCATTTGGATATAGTGGTCCCTATAACAGCACAAACGACTAGATGAGTTACATAATTCCGTATTCATGGAGCTGAAGATGGTGCCAATGGGGCACCGAATCTGGTAGCTAAATAAAATTATTAAATAAATACACGGCTGTTTATATCTAGTTTCTTCAGGTCTTCAACCAGCCGCAGTCTCATTCCATTTACGCAAGATGGAATAATAGAAAGCGTCTATACTGCGCCAAACTTTCTGAACTGGGGAGAGATCCGGCGACTTTGTTGGGCAAGTTTGGGTTTGGTAAGCACGAAGAAAAGGAATAGAAACTCTCGCCGTGTGCAGGCAGCCATTATCTTGCTAAAATGTAAGCCTGGGATTGCTTGCCATGAAGGGCAACGAAACGACGCGTAGAATATCGTTTACGTACCGCTGTGCCGTGAGTGCGACGCGGATGGCCTTGCTAAGAAAAGAAATAGCACCCCAGACCATCATCATTCCTGTTGTCGGGCAGCATGGCGGGTGACAGTCACGTTGGTATCACATAACTGTCCGGGGCGTCTCCAGACACACCTACGCTGGTCATCGGGGCTCATTTCGAAACAGGAAGACTGTTCTACTCCAGTCAGTGTGAGTCCAGGCTGAAGACTGAAACTAAAGCCTATATTTCTTTTTAGTAGACATCTTTTAGAGAGGCGATATAAAAGCAAGAAATCGACGTGTCGATGAATCGATATAAGAGCATGTCTATGTAGTTATTACTTTTCCCCCTTGTTTTTAAGTATTAAAAGAAAAATGACAACTGAATCGAAAGCCTTATTGGTAATTCGAACGGCAGAATCCCTCAGAGAGGAACATGTTAACTGTTATTCGAAAAAGCGCGACTAGAGATCGATTGCCGGCGATTTGCATGGCGGTCGGTCCGGAGCGACGCGGGGCAGCGAGTGCGCCGACGCCTGGGGCTGCTGTCGGGTGGTGGGAGGGGCGGCGTGCAACGGGGGCGGCGCGCGCCGACATCGATCGCCGCGGCGGCGACCGGGCGGCGGTGCGCGCCGCGCCGCCAGTCGGACCACGGCGCCGCTCCCCGACGCCACGGCGCCACCGCGCGCCAGGCCCGACGCCCGCTCCGCCGCCGCCGCCGCCGCCGCCGCCGCCGCTGCCGCCGCCGCACAGGTGAGAGACGCTAGCGAGTCTGGCCGGCGGGACGCCGCCGCTCGATGCCCCGCGACAAACTTCCGACATCCGGCCGTCACCTCGGGAGCCCAGCGGGCGTTGTGTGATTACTGGAGCTTCTACATCTGCCGCACACGAATTCTTGGCGAATAGCGAGTTGTAGAACACATACGATGAGTGGCGCTCGTGTATGGATACCCGTTACCGTAACTGGTCAGTGGGAAGTAACGCCTTGCTTAGTTTGGAGATAGTCGGCAGTTGCCAGTGCGTTGTCGGAATCACGCGTGACGGTCTTTCATCACACGGAAGCCGAATCCTATGTTCTGCACAGGTGCTCCAAGCCTTCTGCTATTTTCTGTGTTTATCAAATGTGCCACCTGCAAGCACACTGCATCAAGCTGGAGCAACCCATCAACGCGGCATTACATTTCTGTTTGACATCACGATTTTTCACACGAGACTGTAATCACTCTGATTTTCAACACTGATAAATCTTACGTATGTAATATTGTAATTTCTCATAATTCTCCAATTTAGTAGAGCAATAGATGGTTTATATGGGGTTGACGACGCTAAAAGATAAATTGTTCCATGTCAAGTGAAAGAAAGTTGTTGAAATTGACTTCTGTGTAATGGATACGAGGAGGAACTACACGTCGTTCAGTGAGCACATCGTTACAGATCATCTTCGTGAAAACAGAATTGCGATATCTTCAACGGCTCGGTGACTACATTTCTATACGATTCAGTCGTAGGTACGACATCTCCTGAACATCGCTGCCTGTTATTGACCCATATTACTTAATTATTAATTAATTCCCCTAATAAATCTCACGACCGGAAGTGCTAAAGATCTAGAACTGTCTTCAGTACTGCATAGCCGATAAATAGCTAAAACTGTTTATATAGGAGGACAATAATCAGACTTCGGTATTCATTTTCCCAAAAAATGTCGATGAAGTGTTCTTTATTGCAGTTTTAACTGGCATTGGCTTTACTGAAAAGGAAAGGTTTCATTATAACACGAGAAATATGCGGTTATTGTTTTCTTTCATGAAAGCTTTCGTAGGTATGAAAACCTGTAGAAGTGTAAATCCATTATGGAGAGCTGAGTTTCTCCTCGTTACAAAGTAAACGTACTAATGGACAGTCATTCCACTAGCTGGCAATTTCAGGGTAGAATATTAAAAATTTCTTGTATTTCCTAGCATTATCAAGACGGCAGAAAACACTAACTGTTGCCTGAGAAAATGAAGTTCCACATATCGACGAGAAGTTTGCCACAGCAGCATTTCAATGTTAGAGGCTAGGGAACAGATTTTCAAGCACTGACGCGAAGAATTTCTCGAAAGCTTATAGTCACGGGGACATCCGTTACGGTTGTAATTACACTTACGCTACCAATAGCATTTGATATTGGTTGTAAATACACTGTATACTTGTGTGTCACCTATGAAACAAACGACGTTACGTTAAGCGTCCATGAATTGCTTACGATTGCCACTCAAGCTAGCACAAAACCAGTGCGCTATAAGTGTATGGAGGAACAGAAACTAAGCTGGTTGTGATTAACGAATCAGTGCGCGGGCCATTTGTTTTGTCAGCTAACAATCCGAACGTAGTGTAGAAAAGAGATCTCCCGCAGCCGACTCTAAGGAGAGACGGCAAAATCAGCGGGACGACATGTGAGGTTACGTGAGGCTCCGCACCAGTGGGAGGCAGTGACAGCGAGAAGAGCACGCCGGGTCTGGCCGTCAGCGTAGCTAATCTGGCGGCCTCTCCCCTCGGCCAGCGGCGCGTGCGTGCGTGCGAGCGTGGAGCCTTTATCGGGCGCGCGGCCGGCCGCCTGCCGCAGCCAGATAAGGCGCAGTGCGTGCGCGCCACGCGTGGCTGCGTGCCGATCGATGCCCGGCGCTGCTGTTCACCTGACGAGCAGGCCAAGGTCGCCCCGAGCCCCGTAGGCGCCACTTATTACTACATTCGCGATTCCTCGTCCTGCAAATCCATACTCTTTCGTCTGCACTGTGTACATCCCCCAACTGCTGGATGCGCGACTGAACTCTCACGACCGAGAGCTAAAAGTACTACACGCCAGAGGCAACCGTCAGCTCCCAAACGGCAAGGAGGTGAAACGAAGGACTTCAGTACGTGTACTATGCGTATACTTAGGGCTGGGTAAAGGACTGTTAGGGGGCATTGCCTCACCTGTCTTTTCCTGCAGCGGTAAAGGGAGATTGCGGGGAGAAATCCTTATTCAGGAGTGACGATGGAATAAAAGTGTTTTCCCCTGAGATCTTCTGGTTCTCCTTGTGTGATTTAATAGTGCTGCATTAATCGTAATAGATTTTAAAAAAACTAAATTACTGAATAGACGAGCAGCCATCCTTGTACTGTCTGTAGAACCCTTATCAAGTAATCATAACAACAGACATCGAACAACTTCAGAGAGGCACTGCTAAGATCGGTTAGCTCATACGAAAATTTAATATAAACTCTCGGGGAACGTAAGTAGGAATTCTTGGAAGAGAGACGACGTAGTTCTTGTGAAACCCTGTTGGTTGAATTCAAGCAACCTGTATTCGAAGATAACTACAGTCCCTTACGGACAATGAGAGAAAGATAAGAGACATCAGGGTGTATACAGAGGTGTAAAGTCAGTCATTCTTCCTTCGCTCAATATGTGAATCGAATAGGAAAGAAAACTGGTAATTTTAGTGCAGTGCATTGCGAAATGATACTGAAGACGTAGATGTAGTTCCGTAACAACCTAATACTTGAGTGATCAGCCAATTTCCTTACGAGGGTCGTCTGAATTTGTCTTTACCAGTTTTTTAGTGCTTACTCTCCGATTCTGTACATTTACGAAAATATTAACTATCCTCCAATTACTATTTGAGCCTTTAGGGTTATTAGATCGTTAATCAGAATTTATTTACTGGTCCTTATGTCTAGTCTATCGTCCATCTCTGTCTTTAATTAAGTATCATTTACTACAAATAATAACTACCCTTATATCCAGGTATGACACACGTTAGGTGCATGATTCAGTAAAGCGTCCACAGTTGAGTGTCTGTCGAGGATATTGAAGGGGCCGATTTTTGATAGCAACAGAAGTTGCCCTATACGGAGGACTTGAAAAATTTCTTACGAAAACTTGAGATGGTTTTCGTGACTTTAAGCAGAGCAAAATTTCCAAAAATCTAACTGTTCATTTCAAAGAAACTCCGTATAATGATCGTTACTATTTCTCTACATATCCATCGCCAGAGATTGCTCAAGTACATAAGGCATCGAGCCCTTTAATAGCTTCATGTAAATCAGCAACAGAGTTCTCTCCTCTACCACGCTTCGTGGTCTACATCGCAGCGTAGTATTTTAAGACTTTGAAAAATAAAGAAAAAGAATGGAAGAAAGCAGCATACACAAAGCTAGTTTAATACCTACGGTGTACTGCTGACGAGAGCAATTACTTTTTTAACATTTATAATTTGAGTATCACTTCTTTATTCTCCCATTTTCTCTTTTCCATTCACGCCCCTTCCATTCCTCGTCCCACCGACCCGCCCTTCCGCGCCCCACCCCACTTTCTCTCTCTCTCTCTCTCTCTCTCTCTCTCATGATATACTGATTAAAGTGGTTCACCTTAGTTTCTCCGAGTACCATTTGCCACAACTAAGTGGCAACATCAGTAGAGGAGAGAGTGTCCTACTAATCTTTCTGCGAGAAGGCTACAACAGACATTCTGACGCTATAGACCAATCGCTCCATCAATGTGAATCTGCCCAACACCACTCATTTTAAAGAAAAAATCGTATCAAAACTTCGTATTATACTGCTCATATCTTTTCTTTGTTGTTGTAACTAAAGCTGCAAGTACATTACCTACCTGTGTAATCTTATTAACATAAATTACAAAACATGTAGAAAAAAACCCAAAGATTAGCCTACCACTTAAGGACAATGACAAACTTTAGCGGAATTTTGACAAATTCCACCAGCGTTATTCCTTAAATAATATGACAGATATACATAAATAAATGTCCAACATGATTCTAAAAGTATTTACGAGACACTCTCATACTCTAAATTAGCGACTCCCTCACGTGTATATTGAAGGTAAGCTAAATTTACTCAGAAATTCGTAGGTATAAGACGCCAACAGAAAACGCGATATGGTCTCTCAACGCAGCTGGATGTAATCTTGTTTCAAAGAAAGAGTTAAGATACTGATGCAAAAAACATCATGTGTCGTTTTTTGATGGCACCAACAATCTTCAATATCTAATACTCACGAAAAGTAATATTTTGGCAACCATTTAACTTTTTAGAACACCTAACAGACTACTCACTCGAATTTCTTCTCTGAAAGTAAGAGGTCCTTTCATTTTTTAATACAACGAAAATGCAAAGGAGCAAATGAGAGTGAAATCGAAGACTGAATGCCATATTTAACTGGAAATAAGTGATCATCCAAAATGAAGGTCTTGGGAGCTTTTCAATTATTTTGTCATATTGTTAAAGAAGGACGCAGTTTCTGATTTTGGTTGCAAAAATTGGACGATATGTAAGGTGCAAAGAGTATTAATACCACTGAAAACGCAGCATGAAATAGAACAAGTTAATGCAAATGTAAAGCTGTTTATTATTTCGATACAAAATAAACAGAACTGTAACTAAATAGATTTGTTTGTTGCACAATTCTGTCTTAATAGAAGTCCTGTCTACCTATAAAGAAGTAGTCAAATTTAAACAATTAATGTATTTATTCGGTAGTAATTGCATACGTGGAAATATTTAAGATTATTCTTTTATAATGGAAAGAAAAAATATTCTAGAGATTGGCATGTTACAAATACCAAATGAAATATAATTTAAATAATGCAGTAAGTACTTTAGTTTCGGTCAATTTAAGCTACCGAGTGAGGACCGAACTTTTATTTGGAATAATCTCGGTTAAAATTGCCGTCCGCCCACTCTCATTTAAGATTTTCTTGGTTTCCCGTGACCTGTTCAGGCGAATGGCAGGATAATTTCTTAAGGCCATGTCGAAACTCCGTTACCTCCGTTCAGGGTGCTGCGACTCTAACAACGTCGATGTTGGCGGAGCAGTAAACTCTGAACTAGCCTCATAGCCTCAGCCTTACTTCCATTCCCAACCAAGCTGTTCACGCTGTGATTTCCATATGTGGACTGTTTGACGAAAGACCTGATTACCTGATGTACGGCAGGCTTCGGCCATGTTACTTTTTCACCTACGCTCCAATGAGCGACACACAGTAGCCACCTGTTTTTGTGATCCTCTGTCCTTGTGGACAATGGAGTTGACGAGCTGCGGCATTTAAGCTCTGTGTAGTACGAGCGCTGCAGGCGCCGTGACCCCGGCTATCAAACACAGTAGCAATGTCTGATAATGATTCACAAGTAGGTTTTCCTTTTTGCTTACTCTTAATAAACAATTCTCATTCAGAATTCCAACGAATTTCTAATGTTATAAAAAACAGCCATTGTCCACCAGTGAGCTTCTAGATAAACATAACATGTTCAATAATAGAAATAACCGATTCAAGGGCATGTAAACCGCGAAACCAGCCATGTTGTTATTCAGCGAGATTATGTTTATTGGTGTTGTTGTGTTGTTATGAAATTATCTGTGCAATTTCTTGCAGTACTTTGCCGAAAGCTTGGCGAGAAATTAGAGTGAGCGATGAAGGCCTTTTAATATCTTCGGGTTTTTGTCTCAGACCAATTCAGTTAGCCTACTTTCTATAAACGTTTACTGTAAATACATCCCAGAAGACTGAAAAAGACCTTGGGCTGCGCTTGGAGGTATCATGTATGGGCTGATATGAAACGCAGAAAAGAATTCTAGAGTCGGTCTACCATAATGCTTCGCATAAGCTGATAATGGTGAAATCATATGAATTTTTGTATTATCTTGAGTAAAAATACGTGCACTTACATAAGTATGTCCTTTTAAATCCTGCATGACAAGTTAGTAACATGTTACACACAGACATTCCCGAAAACATATTTAATATATTGCCGCTTCAACTCTGTCGGGCGGTTTGTAGGAAATAATTGGACGAGTAAATCACCCATGCTCTGAGGTCGAGATAGAGAGCTTTTTAGTCACAGTAACTATCGATAATTTTAATGTGCATTATTCTTCGTTCAACATTCACTTCCTTTGTTTAACTTCGCCTATTTGCTCCCATACCTAACTAGCAAGCAAGGATAGACACTTTTTTGCTAGCCCAAAAAATAAATGGCTCTAAGCACTATGGGACTTAACATCTGAGGTCATCAGTCCCCTAGAAATCAGAACTACTTAAACGTATCTTATTATAAGGACATCACACACATCCATGCCCGAGGCAGGATTCGAACCTGCGACCGTAGCGGTGCCGCGGTTTCAGACTGAAGCGTCTAGAACCGCTCGGCCACAACGGCCGGCCTTTTTGTCAGCTCTTTGTTTAATATATTAGGTGCATGAACTTCTAGTTGACAGGACTCATGTGAATGTCTTGGATATTTTATTTGTTAAAAAGAATTTCGTAGCTCGTATTGTAATACATTACTGTGAATTAAATAAATTCGTGATTTGCGATAGGTGCTATAATCAAAACTAAGTACTGAATTGACCATAGGAACCTACATATAACTATACTACGTCTTGCTTAAAAAACAATTGAAGTTGTACGGTCAACTACATTTCGCTGTGTAGCACGTGTCCTTCCTTTGCCATGGATGAATATTCTGACACATGATTCAACAGTAGTTTGTTATCAGGAAGCGAAGGTCTCCAATCGCCCATTACCGAGCAGTTTGTCGTTAGTGTGTTAGACATGTGAGTGCACTGGTAATTCAAGCTGTTGTAATGAACGTGTACAGAACATGTGACAAATCTCGCAGAACACATAGCGTAAATAAGACAAAACCTTTAGATATAACAAGAACTTTTTTGTGAGTACTGTTCAAAATTTATTAAGACAATTTTACTTTTTATGAGCAGAACATGTCGTAGGTATTGTTAAAGGAAACGTTACAGAAACGTATTGTACACGTCTTCATTCGGGCTTCCCAGAAACGAGATTACCATGCGACGAGACAATAGAGAACACGTATACAACCAGTTTCTCCAAGTACGACACAAGAGCTCACGCCCTCTCTGCTTACAAGACTATATATGCGCTTGGTAGCAAATGGCTTCAAATGGCTCTGAGCACTATGGGACTTAACATCTGAGGTCATCAGTCCCCTAGAACTTAGAACTACTTAAACCTAACTAACCTAAGGACATCACACACAACCATGTCCGAGGCAGGATTCGAACCTGCGACCGTAGCAGTCGCGCGGTCCCGGACGAAACGCCTAGAACCGCTCGGCCACCGCGGCCGTCGCGCTTGGTAGCCCGCTCACTTGCGACAGCTACACTGCTGAGAAATTTCCAAACCTTGGAGCACATATTCTTGGTATTAGTAAACAGAACTTCGCTTATTATTATGCTGCATTTGTTTACGCGAATCATCTACATAAATATTGTGCGGTATGGTAGTTAGTGATACGAAATTGAGGGGAAGGACGAATATTAACGCACTAACGTCAGCGATTAAACTACATAACAACTCTTTTCTAATGCAATAAACACACTTAAATAAGAAATGCGCACTGAAGAAAGGACACGCATTCGTTTCAAACGTGTTACAGGTAGTCATAAAGAAAGTGAACGTCGATGTCATCGGCAGCAGATGAGCGAAATACTGTCAGGATGCTTTATACAACAATCCAATGATAGAATGAATTTTGGTCTGTGTCTTTCAGAGAGAAGACTCCATGAATAAATGTATCACCAAGTCACTGGATTCATATTGCTGGTAAAGTGTTGTCACACACAGTATTGAAGTAGAGTGACTTGCTTGCCTACCACGCAAAGAAGCGCTACACAGCTTGTAAAAGATAACTGTTTACAGTGATGTAGGTCACGTCGAGACGAAAAAATTGATGTATGACACTTGTGTCCAAGGAAGGAAGATAAGGGTTTAACGTTCTATAGACGTCGAGGACATTAGATACGAAGCACAAGCTCGGATTGATTCAAGGATAGAGAAGGAATCGGTCGTGCCCCTTCAAAGGAACTATCCCAGCATTTGTTTTGGGGAAAACACGGAAAACCTTAATCAGGATGGCCGGACGTGGGTTTGAACCGTCGTCTTCTAGTCCAGTAAGCTGACCACTGTGCCACCTCTCTTGGCACTTGTGTTTTATTGAGCAGGAAACATCATGGAATTCGCCTAAAAAAAGGGGGGGGGACAGCGCATTTGCGCCGCGCATGATTTTGGCGAAAATAGTCCTTGAATATAAGCAGGCCTTTGTTCTACGTACAAAATTTAAGATATTTTGTGTAAATTTTACCTGAAAATATTGTGCATTTTAACAGCGTAGGATCAATAATTAAATCGTTTTGCTTTCTGGCCTTCTTAATACGACAACAAAGGGATAAGTTTAGATCGAATTGTAAACGTAATTAGTTTGTGCATAACGTCCCCAAAAGTCTTTTTTTCACCATCCTCATGGGAAAATTTAAATTATTAATGTTAACGAAGTAGCCGATTAAACCAGTGGCGTAAGAGAGCGAGAGGATTTTGAAAAACTCGCGTGATGTACATGTGCTGTAGCTTAGAGAATTTCTACAGGCCAGTTTGAGGTTGTTTCCCGGACTGATAGACCGCAAATTTCCTTAATCAAACTACTTGTCTCGAATAGCAAGCAGTTATCGTTTACACCCTGCATAAGAAATATGATACGTTTGTATCAATTGCGCTGTCGTGCACCTCCCTAATTTTGATATATCTGTCAGCTATTTGTATCATTTCTGGCAATGGCAAGGATAGCGTTTCTGAAGATCGGAAATTTGTTAACATCGAGTATAGATTTAAATATGAGGAAATCTTTTCTGAATGTATTTGTATGGCGTGTAGCCATGTATGGAAGTGAAACATGGACGATAAATAGTTTAGCCAAGAAGAGAATAGAAGTTTTCGAAATGTGGTGCTACAGAAAAATGCTAAAGATTAGACGGGTAGATCACGTAGCGAATGAGGAAGTACTGAAAAGAATTGGGGAGAAGAGGAATTTAAGGAATTGACTAGAAGAAGGGATCGGTTGATAAGACATGTTCTGAGGCATTAAGGGATCACCAATTTAGTAGTGGAGGGCAGCGTGGACAGTAAAAATCGTAAAGGGGGATCAAGAGATGAATACACTAAGCAGATTCAAAATGACGTAGAGGGTAATAGTTACTTGGAGATGAAGAAGCTTGCGCAGGAGAGAATAGCGTAGATAGCGGCATCAAACCTGTCTCTGGACTGAAGACCACAACAACAACAACATACTGTCATATCTTCATATTCATTGTCAAGTACTTATTATTTTTTAATTGATAATCACAGAAGAGTGTATCTGACTGTATCCACACGACCCACCGAGACAGCAAGATGATTAAAGTGAGACATTAATTACTAGCAGCACACTCCCGTTTCATTAAAATATTTCATTCAATACATCAGAGAGGAAAATGTATTACATTTGGGGTGCGTATCCAAGTACAGGGTAAAAGAAGGAGGATAATTATTTTTGTGTAGTTTGGTTTTGTATTTGCGCACAGGTATAAAATAGAAGATCTGATATTCTAGAAACTAAATAATATATATTTAAGGAATATATTTCAGTCACTCGTCGACATTATTTGAATATTTGGTTGCAGGTTTTGCAAATCCCTGTTAACACTGTGGGGGAAAAATGTTCATAAATATTCGTCACAAAATACAGGTGATCAGGTCTTCATTAAAGTAATCTAAATTTTTTCAACACAGTTAAATTTGTTATAGTCGATGAATAGTACCTGATTATCGTAATTAGAAAATTTCTGGTTTTTGGAAATGACTATGTTGTCTATTCATCAAGAAGGGAACTAATTATCACCCTTTTAAAGTGCAATCAGGGTACGGAATACGCTGTTATCTTTAGTGGAACTTACTGATTTAACCTGCAGAAAAAGTTCATCATAGCAGTATAAATGAAGAACTCTATATTTTCCTAATTCACAAACATACACATCCACACACACACACACACACAACACTGTATTTTGTTCTTCGCTCTAGGTGTTTCTCCTTCGTGAACACGATTTGTGAACGAGTGACCCCTAAGTTTGTACATCTATTCTTTTGGTCGCGCGCATTTTCTTTTATCTTCGTGCAACTACCTTAACAAGAAATGTAAATGGTTAGTGGATTACAAATTTCAAACTCCCATGAACCATTCGGGGTCAACGCTGGCAGCTGATTCTTAGCTAAATGCATGGCTTCAGTCGTGTCATTTCAAATATTGTTTTGGCATTTACGTGATTCTCTCCGAGGTATCGAACAAACTGGTGACGACGCCACTCTTTATTCGGGCGTCACATCTAGTCAATACCACCTGTTAGAGTTACTTTATAATAAGTGAGCAAATTCTATTTACGCCTAAACTGCCTATAATTAGCATTTGTCCTCTGGAACAATTCTTTCACACAATACCGTAAGCGTGTAGCTAACGCGATAAACTATGCAACAGATGTTAGAGGTAGTTCATTGATGCTACACGCTAGAGAGACTATGTTTTTACAAACCGGACTGCATGTTTTATAAAAGGCATAACCGTAGAAATTCCTTATTTGTAACCATTGTTGTTAAGTGCTTTTCCTTTGTGAGACTGCTAAATATTCATCGTAACTTCTGATCATCATTGGAGCAGATAGAAGTAGCGTTTCATTAACACGTTATGAACGCCTTCTGATTAATTATTACGTGTCAGATGTGAGTGTCTGGTGTGTGCCTTGTATGTATGTGGTGTGAAGTTTGCTAGGCTGCACCTGCACATTTGTGATCTTGTACTTCATCTGAAAAGACTTCATGATTCCTTAAATTTAAAATGAAGAGTTGCTCTGACGCTTTGATGGCTCAGCTAGTTGAGCCACCAAAAAGTCAACTACGTCTCATATTATGAGCCAGCGATTTTGGTACCGTTTGATTATTACAGCTAATTGCGAGGACAAAACATTATTCATTCGAGTGAATGCAGCAGTCTTTCTTAAATAAAGACTACAACCAATTAACTCCCCTCTTACTTCGAATCAACATACCCTCTCTAAAGAAGTCTAAAATATAATTTTATCGAATGTGGTAAGCCGAATAGTTATTTCCGTGGAATGAAATGTGCTGCATGAGTTACAAGACTTATTGCCACATCTATGTAAATAGCAGGAAACGACAGTGTTTTGAATGGCATGTAACTGAAAATGCACAAAGAAGGCAAGACTTCTTTAGCCTTCTGGCCTCGCATTATGGATCCCTGCAAGGACAGTTATGCCCAGTGACGTCATCGAGATTAAGAGGAGGACGGTCGAGCGCCAAAATGGCTTGTTGACCTTGTCCTAAGTTCACCTCAGAGATCGTATTACACTGTATGTTGTAAGCATGGTCACAGCCCTGGAATATAACTGACGTATGCCAATGCGTCTAATGTAGCTAATCTCGAGCTGTTATTACAGATTTCAAAGTTTCTGTTGTGTGGTGTACAATATAAATACTTATTATTAGCCAATGCAGTTCTGTTCTACGATCAGGAGGTTAATGCCTTTCCGGATACGTTTTCTTTACGTTTTCAATTTATTTTAATATATCTTTCAACCATTTGTGCTTGGGTATTCTACATATATATTTGCAGGCTGCATCGCTAACTGCTTCCATTAAAAATGATTACGTCTAGTCATTTAAAAATAATTAAGAGTAGAAAGAACCTTCGTGAACTCACCTGGCACTTTATGGATAGTTAAAGAGGCAAATGCTCGAGAGTCATTCTGAAAGAAAGGCTCTTGATCTGACGAGCCACGCAATTCTCACCACACCCGCCTCGGCATCATAGGCCCTCCCATGTCCCACTGTCACGCAAACAGTGAGCAGGGACGGTCGTTTACGATTCATTTGTCGATTTTAAAATGTGTGATAAAATTGACAGCCCGCATCTCGTGGTCGTGTGGTAGCGTTCTCGCTTCCCACGCCCGGGTTCCCGGGTTCGATTCCCGGCGGGGTCAGGGATTTTCTCTGCCTCGTGATGGCTGGGTGTTGTGTGATGTCCTTAGGTTAGTTAGGTTTAAGTAGTTCTAAGTTCTAGGGGACTTATGACCACAGCAGTTGAGTCCCATAGTGCTCAGAGCCATTTGAACCATTTTTTGATAAAATTGACATCCCCGCCTAGTGTGAAGTTTGCAGTTTAACACAGTTGCTGAACGCAAGAAGTTCGCCCTATCGAACTTTACAGAGAGGGAACCGAATTTTAAGGAACTGTGATTGTGATGACTGAAGTTTCAGTTCGAAAATAGTTCATCATGTTTAATGACGGATGAATCAATATTCACGGTGAAGAATGATCAGGTCGACCTTCACTTGTGACTGACGATCTCAAATCAAGGACTGAGTAAAGAATTCAACAGGGCAGAGTTTCACTGTTGATGATCTGGGATTGTGGTTTCCCGAAATTTCACGATTAGTTTATTACAAAATTGTTAATAGTGATTTGGGTTATAGAAAAGATTCTGCCAAGTGGGTTCCTCGATTTTTAACACATGAACATAAGAGACAACACAGAGCTGCACTGACTTTGCTCACTAGGTACAACAAGGATGCCAAGGAGCTTTTTTAACCTCGTTGCTACTGGTAACGAGTCTTGGGTTTCACATAGAAGTCCAGAAGCAAAGGGCCAGACAATGGAATGTCATCATTCACGTTTCCCTACCAAACCAAAAAATGCCAAACAAATTTTGAGCACGGAAGGATTATGGCCACTGTGGTTTGGGATCGAAAGGACGTCCCACACGTCGCCTAAAGGAGAGACCATACATAAATGCTGCGTCTTACTGCCAGACCCACCGACGACTAAGTCGCGCCTTTGAAAATAAACTGTGTGGATTGTTGCGGAGCGGCGTTGTGCTTCTTCACGGTAACGCTCACCCATGTTTTGTTGCGTTAGCAAAGGATTATATTGGAGGAAGTTTTTGAATATCTGACATATGGCCCAGTCTTGGCCCCGAGTGATTACCATCTTTATCAAATTGAAGAATTTTTTGGGTGGAAAGCGCTGTGGAAATGACAATAAACTGAGAGACCATGTTAACGACTGGTTCACCAATTTGGCAGCAACTGAGTATGCGAAAGTCGTAGGAAATCTTGTGGAGCGCTACGACAAATGTTTAAATTTGAACGGTGACTATGTATAAAAATAAAACCAAGATAAAATGGCTCTGAGCACTATGGGACTTAACATCTGTGGTCAGCAGTCCCCTAGAACTTAGAACTACTTAAACCTAACCAACCTAAGGACATCACACACATCCATGCCCGAGGCAGAATTCGAACCTGCGACCGTAGCAGTCGCGCGGTTCCGGACTGAGCGCCTAGAACCGCTAGACCACCGAGGCCTAAAACCAAGATACAAAACTATGTTGTAAAACAAGTTTTCTTTCATTATCTTGCATAAAAATGACTGGATAAACAAGCTTTCTTTAATTTTAAAATGATTCTCGTACTAGAAACTGAAGTGCAATATTTGTCTTTCAATAGTGCTATCGTCCGCCCCGATAGCTGAGTGGTCAGCGTGACGTATTGCCGTCCTACGGCCCGGGTTCGATTCTCGGCTGGGTCGTGGATTTTCTCCGCTCAGGGACTGGGTGTTGTGTTGTCTTCATCTTCATCATCATTTCATCCCCATCTGGCGCGCAGGTCGCCCAGTGTGGCGTCGACTGTAATAAGACCTGCACCAAGGCGATCGGACCTGCGGCGTAAGGGGCCTCCCAGCCAATGACGCCAAACGCTCATTCCCATTTCAATAGTGCTATCCACACACACACACACACACACACACAAACATGACCGATTTTGTGGCATCTCAGCGGTATTTGTGTCAATATAACTATTTTCATTACGCACACAGTTACAGCTGCGCGTCATTCGCCTTCTCCCAAAAGACAGTAGTGTTAATGAATAGTCGCTCCAATTGTTTTTTTAAGAAGTTCGCACGACCGGAGTCGGCCTGTGTACTATGCCATTATCAAGTGCGTATGAAAGTTAAATAATGACGTTGCTTCCCTACAGTATAACTTTGAGATGCACTTCATAACGGCCTGGTATAAAAGCCGAATACACTCCTGTGAACTTAATAAAGTTCTATAAAAAGCAACTGGAGTGGCTTTTCATTGATACTGAAATATCTTTAAACAAATGTTATAACAAACATCCTTACGGATAGTAGCGCGTGTTAAAGTGCCGCTTCCGTGACGGGGATGTACTCTGACTCGGATCGAATCCGCCCGGTGGATTAACGTCTAGGGTCGGTATGTCGCACAGTCTACATGTAGTTTAAGACGATTACTCACATTCCACTAGGTGAATACCTGGTTAGTTCCAAAATACCGGGTCAGCTACACGATTCGGACACATTTACGAAACTTTCAGTTACTTTACCATGAATTACACTTTCCGCAGGCAGTTAGGGGTTACATATTTCGTCATGGGAGGTAACGGGGTAGCGACAGGAAGGACATTAAGTCAACCCTTAAATTAACCATGCCAAATCCTTAAATAACGACGCCGAACTTACACCGATATGGGGCAAAGGCCCAAGAAAAAGGAGAACAAATATTTTACATTCTGTCCCCAGAACCTTAGTAAACCGACAACTCCGCGAAATCGTGTTATAATTTCTTTCTAGTAAAAAAGGGTTTTCTAACAGTTTTAGTCCCAGAACGCCTGTTCTCAAGCATCAGCAGTAGTTAAGAGAAACCAATGTATTACAATTCCTCTTATGTTTTATATGATAGCGTAAATAATTTGATTTTGGATAAGAAGACGAGGAACTTTTTTCGTAGTTGCATCAGAGAGAATGGAAACACATTCTGTCATACAGTTTGGCAGCTGAAAAATTTGAATTTTGAAACAATATGTGTGCTTGTCATTGAATGATGATCATTTGAAAAGGGAGGCGACACCGAATGCTTAGTTATTTATCTCCCTTCTTCTTTCCACTAACGCACTCTTTAAACTTTACCAGCCCCAAGTTATAGGGTCAGTGAAGTATATCTATCGTAATGCCAGTACGCTGTTTCGTTGTTAAACGCTAAAGACACCGCGAGGAATTAATCGATCTAGTTACTCCCTCCAAACGTGACTAGCGCGCGTTCTCCCGTTGCTCGGTGTAAGGCTTCGTGCCGCCTCTGTGGCCTTGTTGTGATACGAGGTGCCGCATTGCGCCTACATTTACTTACAGATTTGAGAACGTTTTGACTTATTGCAACCCAGTAACACTATGCCTACGTATAAGACGACGTTTAGAGAAGGAATCATGAAATAAAGTGATTGATCGTCTTCAGAGCATAAGGAATGAGCACAAGAAACGAAAGAGAACGCCTCACTAATGATATTACAGAACATTGCTTGGTACCTTGTACGAAATAATAAACTATTGATTTCATGCTGTTCATTTGCTGTGTCACTCGGACCTTAAATAAATATGTGGTCTATTTAGGGTATACAAACATCACACAATCTTCTGCACCTCATTTTCTCTTTGCTTGTAAATGTGGCTTTTTGGAAATTTCCAGATTTTAGGTATTTGTTAAGCATTCACTTCAGCACACGTCCTTTACCCGACGATAATCATCTAAGTCATAACAAATATGGGCTACATGAATCTTCTACATATGTACAAAGCAAGCCATTAAAATTTAGTAGCTGTGGTGAATTTTTCATCGGTTGTCATATTAGGATTCCATCGAATCCTGCTCCATGTTCCTTTGGAGTATCAACAAACGTGAGATTTATTTTATTTAAAAAAATAAGCTTTTTGTCCTACTCGATATAACGTCAAGAAAAACAGCTATGATGTTTTTAGTTAGATAAATGTCACGTCAGTATTGATTCAAACGGCTTCAGTACGTGATCGAAATCAAGCACAGTTCTGGCATATAAAAGACGGCGCGATAGAAGCCGAGAGAGTATTATTTTCGACAGTTATCTGCTAATTTTGAATTCTTGTATTCACATTAGGTTTGCTGTTCGCATGTAGACTATATGCATACTATTTACCAGTCTCGTTCACTATATGCAGTTAAACTAAACTCATCCCGAACAGGCCATGAAGGCTCAACGGTACTGACCGGCCGCCGTGCCATCCTCAGCTCATAGGCGTCACTGGATGCGGATATGGAGGGGCATGTGGGTCAGCACACCGCTCTCCCGGTCGTATGTCAGTTTCCGAGACCGGAGCCGCTACTAATCAATCAAGTAGCTCCTCAGTTTGCCTAATAAGGGCTGAGTGCACCCCGCTTGCCAACAGCGCTCGGACTATATGCAGTTACGAGATATAGAGTTAGGACACGAACTTTGATTAATATTTATGTGTAAGACTAGAGATGGTTGGGGCCCCCCTTGCATTTTCACACACACCATGTCTCCTCTCGAGGCAATTTCAACTGTTTATCTTTCCCAGAGCATTAAATTAGTCCTGAAATCCACCCATACCATCAACTATAACCTATCCGCTGTCTTCCATCGCAAATAAATGCTCCAAACCACGCTTCTGGTGCGTAGCTGCAATCGTGACCTCTCCTTGATCCTTCTCAGTACTTATCCCCCTCCAGTCTCTCACCCAGAAAATGTTAGCTGAATCTCAAATGACCAGCATCCTTATAGGTTTTTAAAACCGCACACAATAAGCTCACATCTTTTTATTCCTGCCCATGCATATTTTGTATATTTCAGTAGTACTAATTAAAGGATAAATATCGGCAATATGGCCATTACCAGCTCCCCTCCCCCTCTACTAATGGGTGAAGATAAAAGATGTCCAACAAAAAAGAAATGAATCACTTCTTATATCGCAAATACATCTTCACGCAATGTAAATAAAAAGACACAATATATTAAGCGTTCACTTCGGCAGACGTGGTTTGATACGAACCGTTGGGTTATGGTTCAAATGGCTCTAAGCACTATGGGACTTAACATCTGTGGTCATCAGTCCCCTAGACTTAGAACTACTTAAACCTACCTAACCTAAGGGCATACACACACATCCATGCCCGAGGCAGGATTCGAACCTGCGACTGTAGGAGCAGCGCGGTTCCCGACTAAAGCGCCTAGAACCGCTCGGCCACAGCGGCCGGCCGTTGGGTTATCTTTCACTCTCTTTATCAAGGTCATTTGGATTTCAGTGGAGTGTTTCCAATGACATTGAAAAACCAAGCACAAAAATAAGACAAAATGAACGAGAAATAGTTGTGACGCACACACATAATTTCCTGCCTCAGAATGTGAAATGGAGATAGTTGGAATCGGGCTATAAACATTGCACTTCATGAATCATAATGAGCCGTTAGAAAGCAGGATAAGACGAAAATGTCCATAAACGTCTGACACAACAAGAATAAACGGACACCGAGCAGCATCAAAACAGAAAAAAATGGTTCAAATGGCTCTGAGCACTATGGGACTTAACTGCTGTATTCATCAGTCCCCTAGAACTTAGAACTACTTAAACCTAACTAACCTAAGGACATTACACACATCCATGCCCGAGGCAGGATTCGAACCTGCGACTGTAGCAGTCACGCGGTTCCAGACTGTAGCGCCTAGAACCGCACGGCCACTCCGGCCGGCCATCAAAACAGAAGGAAGGAAGTAAAGAAAAGGACATCCGAAGGTGTGTGACTGGAAATGAATGAGGTTCAACATGTCCTAAATTTTGATGAGAGACATGTAAACAAGTACAGAAAAACATTAATACCCGTCGTGTTTGTGATCTTAGACTCTTGGAAGTAAATTCTCTTCTGCGCTGTGTGATGAAAGCAGTCTTGTAAATTAGCGACTACTTCAGCAAGAGGAACGTCTGTCATGTGATGATATTAGCCGGGAGGGAAGCGGATGGGAAAAGAGTGGACGGGGGGGGGGGGGGGGGGGGCGCGGCGGCGGCATCGCTGTCGGCTTGACTGCCTCGCGGCACGGCGCTCGCTCGCAATATTGATCGACGCTCGAAAATACACTGGCACGAGGGGCAGGAGCGCGCGGCAGCGGCATCAGCTCGCCAACAGCTTAGAGTAACAGTGGTGTGCCGTGCTCGGCCTCCTCAGGCAGCCGGGCTAGTTTGCCGTGCGCCTGCCGCCGCCATTCATTACAACAGCGGTACTTTCGTCCTCGCTACATGTACTCTACGAAACAGTCACGAATGCGTACCTCTGAAAATCCAGATGCATGTGTGTAGTTAAGTTTCTGTGTGATGCTGCTAGCTAAACAGGCCTCACTCTATCGACGGCGTCAGTGTAGAGATAGAGATTAGTGACCACGATGTCATCATAGCGATTGTAGTTACCAAAGTTAATAAATCAATCAAGAGGGCTAGGAGCAGATAAGCAGATGTTAGCATACCACCTGGACAATGAACTGGCATCGTTTAGCTCCAGTATGATGGAAGTAGAGAAATTTTGGGCAAAGTTTAAATAGATGATCTGGGGAAGTACGCGCAGAGTAAGTGGATTAAGAACAGCAAAGATCCACCGCGATTTAACAACGAAGTGCGGAAAATGCTGAGAAAGTAAAGGCTGTTGCACTCTCGGTTCAAAAGAGAACGCGCGAACGAAACAGGTAACAGTGAATAGAGATTCGCGCGTCTGTAAAAACATCGATGCGCAAAGCATACAGTCACTTGACCATGGCACAGACTCCTGTATGGTGGACGTAGTAATAGGCATCCCTGGATTAGAGAAGCAACTGAAACAGTAGAAAACAAATAAGTCCCGTCCCTGGGTCGGGATGGAATCCCAATTCGATTTTACGAAGAGCATTCTACGACACCGGCCACTGTCTTAACTTGCATTTATAGCGAATCTCTCACCCCGCGCCAAGCCCCAAATGACTGGGAAAAAGTACAGGCGACTGCTGTATATAAGAAGGGTAAAGGAATGGACCGGCGAAATTACAGAGCAATGTCCTTCCTTAACATCTGTTTCCTGCACCTTTCTTCCAAATATTCTCAGTTCGTATATAATACGAGAGTCACTCCAAAGAAATGTACACTATTTTTGTAAAAATACAGTTTTCATTCTGCATGTGTGAAAATTTTACAATGTGTAGATACACCCTTCCCGCGTGTTTTCAAACTTAGTCCAACCTGTTCCCGTAAGTGGCGCAGTCAAAGCAAGTCTATCAAGATAGCTGCTACACTTGACGTTCGTCAGAAGCAACGTGCTGTTATAGAATTCCTGTGCTGTGAAAACGAGACAGTGGGAAACATCAACAAGAGGTTGAAAAAGGTGTATGGAGATGCTGCTGTCGATCGCAGTACAGTTAGTCGGTGGGAAAGCAGGTTACGTGATGAAATCGTGCACGGCAATATTGATGATTGTCCACGCAGCGTCAGGCCTCGTACTGCACACACATCAGACAATGTGCAGAGAGTTAACGAATTGGTGACTGCTGACAGAAGCATTACAGTGAACGAATTGTCACGCTACGCTGGGATAGCGGAAGGGAGTGTTTGTAGAATATTGAAAGTGTTGGCGTTAAAAAGAGGTTTGTACCAGGTGGGTTCTCAGGATGTTGACAGTGGCTCACAAGGACACAAGAAAAACGGTATGCAGCGAACTTTTGGAACAGTACGAGAATGATGGAGATGAATTTCTTGGAAGAATTGTGACAGATGATGAAACATGGCTCCATCATTTTTCACCAGAGACGAAGAGGCAATCAATGGAATGGCATCATGCAAATTCACCCAAGAAAAAAAATCAAAACTACACCTTCTGCTGGAAAAGTTATGGCTACGGTGTTTTTCGATTCCGAAGGACTCTTGTTTGTGGACATAACCACCATAAATTCTGATACATATGTGACGACACTGAAGAAACTTCAAGCTCGACTGAGTTGTGTTCGATCACATCGGCAAAAGCAGGATGTTTTACTGTTGCACGACAATGCACGGGCACATGTCAGTAAAAAAACCATGGAAGCGATCACAAAACTCGGATGAACAACACTGAAACACCCGCCTTACAGTCCTGACCTGGCTCCATGTGAGTATCATCTCTTTGGGAAGCTGAAAGACTCTCTTCGTTGAACAAGGTTTGAAGATGATGACTCCCTTGTGCACGCTGCCAAACACTGGATCCAACAGGTTGGTCCAGAATTTACCGTGCGGGTATACAGGCGCTGGTTCCAAGATGGCGTAAGGTAGTTGAGAGGGATGGAAACTTTGTGGAGAAATGAAAATATCATTCCTAAACGATATATCTACACGCTGTAAAACTTTCAAACATGTAGAATAAAAGATGGATTAAAAAAATAGTGTGCATTTCTTTTGGAGTGAATCGAAAATGCCCTTGTAACGAAAAAGCATCTGTTCACGAACCAGAAAGGCTTTAGAACGCATCACTCGTACGAAACTCAGATTTCCCTTTCTCACATGTAATCCTGCGTTCGATGGGCAAGGCAACAAGCAGATTCCATATTCCTACATCCCCGTAAAGCATTTGACACGGCGCCACACAACCTACTGTTAACGCAGGTACAAGCATACGGACTAGGTTTTCGAACATATGCGTGACTCGAAGACTTCTTAAGTAATAGAAGCCAGTATGTTGTCTTCGACGACGAGTGTTCGTCAGAGGCAACGGTATCGTCAAGAGTGCCTCAGGAAAGTGTGATAGGATAGCTTTAATTTTCTGCATACATCAATAAGCTGGCGGATAGAAGCAGTCAGCAATCTGCGGCTGTTTACTGATGATGCCTTGGTGTGTGGGAAGGTCTTGTAGTTGAGTGAATGTAGGAGGATACAAAAGACTTAGACAAAATTTCTAATTCGTGCGATGAATGGCAGCTAGCTCTAAATGTAGCAAAATGTAAGTTAACTGGAATAAGTAGGAAAAACCCATAATGTTCGAATACATCATTAGTAGTGCGCTGCTTGACACTGCCATATCGATTAAACACCTAGGCGTAGCGTTGCGAAGCGATATGAAATGGAACGAGCACGTATGAATTGTAGCAAGGAAGGCAAATGGTCGACTTCGGTTTACTGGGAGCGTTTAAGGAAAAGTATGGTTCTTTTGTAAAGGAAATTGCATATAGGATATAAGCGGACCCTTTCTTGACTACTGATCGAGTCTTTGAGATGCGCACTAGCTCGGATTGAAGTAAGATATCGAAGGATTTGAGAGGCGGGCTGCTAGATTTGCTTATCGTGAAACTGGCTATCCTTTAAGGCACAGCTGCAGGTAGTGCAATAATATGTTTCATAGGCACGGAAAAAACAAACATTCAGAGGCTGAATTTTCCCAATGGTTGCAGGTGGTATGAATTGCAAATGGTTCAAATGGCTCCGAGCACTATGGGACTTAACATGTGAGGTCATCAGTCCCCTAGAACTTAGAACTACTTAAACCTAACTAACCTAAGGACATCACACACACCCATGCCCGAGGCAGGATTCGAACCTGCGACCGTAGCAGTCACGCGGTTCCAGACTGAAGCGCCTAGAACCGCACGGGCACCGCTATGAATTGCAATGTCACACACTTTTCAGGAGGGATAGATTGCCCTAAGGGAGTGTGACTTTTTATACTCAGACCAGTAATCAAGTAAAAGCAAGTTATTTTGTCCAGCTATTGGCCAAAAGCAGTGCTCACACCATAGTTGTGGTTGTCTTACATCCATTTTCCCTCTCTTACTTGCTGTGACGTAAATATTCTCTCTGTCCTTGCAAAATCACGCACACGAGAAAGAATCGTTGGGAACAGAGCGTCTCTAGCTTTTCGTGGTACAATTAATAACTTTCCAGCCAATTTGCTACCCACACTAACAGTCTGGCATAGTTGTTTACGAATGTGTTAAGGCACTGATGTTAGTTGATCTTGATACGACCCTCTTGGTACCACTAATTTCCAGTCTTCCTTTCATACGCATTGAGTCTTCCGATCCCGACTGATCCGAGTTGAAAACAAAATCCTTGCTGGACGATGGGATAAGTTTGTTTATCTCATCTACAAATTTTTGGGCCGATTCCGCACTTTAATGTGGATCGTCAAGTTGTCCACCACCGGTAGCTGAGTGATCAGCGTGACAGACTGTCAATCCTAAGGGCTCGGGTTCGATTCCCGGCTGGGTCGGAGATTTTCTCCCTTCAGGGACAGAGTGTTGTGTTATCATCATCGTTTCATGCCCATCGACACGCAAGTCGACGAAGTGGCGTCAAATCGAAAGATTTTCACCCGGCGAATGGTCTAACCGACGGGAGGCCCTAGTCTCACAACATTTACATTTTATCGTCAAATTGACGGTTTGTTTGAAATTTCGTTGTCTTACATCTTCCAATTCTGTAGCACTATTTGAAGTTATGGAACCATTCACTGCTTCCCTCAATATCACGGGAATCTACGACGCGAGCAGTTTGATGTGTATAACGTAGTATGTTACTACCATGCACATCCCGTAAATTGTATAGAGCCAGTTTTTGTAACATGTGGGTATTGTCCTCCCTTGAATATCCCTAGTTTTTCTTATGCACTATATGGTCATATTACTGAGGACTTACTCGAAATCTGTTCACTATTCGATTTTTACCATGCTGCGCAGCCATGAACGTAATTATGTTTAGTACCCGCTCGTTGGACTATGATTGTCCTTTACTACGAGTCACCAGAGACAGGATTTGTGGTTTCCTGTCCGACGAGGATGATGAACTATACGGTTCGACACCGTTTCAGTAACACTTCCACTTGTTAAGCATGTACCGTTATCTTGTACTCTTCATGTACATTGTCCGCACAGTCGAGCGTATACTACACCACACATATCACTGACTGCGATAATATTTCATCTGCAGTTCTTTCTCACTTTTCAAAGTGTCTTGTACTCGTTTCGGATGAAACGTCGCTTTCGCCAACTGTTGTTGTAGATATAATGCAATGTTTTCTTTGTTCATCGTTGTCATTGCTCTGCTTTGTATCAACATCACAAGGTTGTGAGGAACTCGTCGACTAAGCAGTTCAACAACGCTCCATAGCCTCATGCTGTGTTCACCATTGGATACCTCCAGCCCCGCGCCCTTTTGCTATTAGCATCCCATGCTGTGGTTGCATGGTAGACAATACCTGAGGTGTCGAATGCTGCAATTATCATTGGCCTTTTGCGACCTCGCACTCATGGAGTTCCTTGTCAGCTTTAGTTCGATGATGAATGGTGTAAAAGTTCTGAACATAGGTCTGAATCTGACTCTGTAAACGGTGACTGACAGATCCAATACGCAAATAGTACCAGTCTGGCTTTGCTGTCAATTTTGTCTCTGTTCATAACGCACAATGCGACACTCGGCGTATACTGCGACACTGTATGATGACTGCGGCAGCGTGATAGTTGTCCGATGACAACTGTTTAACTGATGGTAACCGCGACAAATGGCCGACTAGAGCTGTGCATCTGCTTTATCTGCGATTGGTGGATGAATGTTCGTTTGGGAACTATCTGTCTGACTTCAGGCGGAAACAGGACACAGTACGTGTCTTGAGCGCGCTCTGTGGCGTCAGGGCATAACTGTGGCGGACGGCTAGGACCGTCTATATGACTTCTGGCAGAAGCATAAAATAGTCTCTGTTAGGTGTGCCCTCTATCCCCACTAACCGTAATTACGAGGCGGCATTGCTGGATACTGGCCCTGCCATGTGCACACTGAGGTGACAAAAGTTTTGGGATATTTCCTAATATCGTGTCGGCCTCCTTTTGCGCGGATTAGTGCAGCAACACGACGTGGCATGGACTCAACAAGTCGTTGGAAGTGCCCTGCAGAAATATTGGGACATGCTGCCTCAATAGCCGACCATAATTGTTGAAGTGTTGACCGTGCAGGAGTTTTTGTACGAACTGAACTCTCGATTATGTCCCACAAATATTCTATGGGACTCATGTAGGGCGATCATGGTAGCCAAACCATTTGCTCGAATTGTCAGAATGTTCTTCAAACCAATCACGAACAACTGTGGCCTGGTGACATGGCATAATGTCATCCATAAAAATTCCATCATTTTTTGGGTACATGAAGTCCATGAATGGTTGCAGATGATCCCAAGATAGCCGGACATAACCATTTCCAATTCATGACCGGTTGATTTGGACCAGAGGAGCTAGTTCATTCCATGTAAACATAGCCCACATCGCTACGATGCCACCACCAGCTTGAACAGTGCACTGTTGACAACTTTGGTCCATGTCTTCGTGAGATCTATGTCACCCACGAGCCCTACCGCCAGCTCTTACCAAGTGAAATCAGGGCTCATCTGACTGTGCCACAGTTTTCTAGTCGCCTAGGATCCAATCGATATGGTCATGAGGCCAGGACAGGAGCTGCAGGCGATGTCATGCTGTTAGCAAAGGCAACCGCGTCGATCGTCTGCTGCCATAGACCAGTAACCCCACATTTTGCTGCAGTGTCCTAACGGATACGTTCAACGTACGTCCTACATTGATTTCTGCGGTTATTTTTTTGCAGCGTTGCTTGTCTGATAGCCCTGACAACCCTGTGCGAACGGCCTGCTCTCTGTCCTTAAGTGAAGGTCGTCGGTCCGCGGTGAGAGGTAATGCCTGAAATTTGGTATCCACGGCGCACTCTTGACACTGTGCATGTCTGAATGTTAAATCCTTAACGATTTCCGAAATGGGATGTCCTTTGCGTCTAGCTCCAACAACCATTCTGCGTACAAAATCTGTTAATTCCCGTCGTGGGGCCGTAAACACGTCGGAAGCCTCTTCACGTGAATTACCTAAGTATAAACGACAGCTTCGTCAATGCACTGACTTTTATACCTTGTGTACGCGATTGTACCGCCATCTGTTTATCTGCATATCGCTACCCCCATGGCTTTTGTCGCCTAAGTGTATAGCCGCGTACCATATCTGGCGGCGAACACAATAGTACGTGCGCACATGTGGGTACAATCGATCTGCTTACTGCACTGTTCCTGCTGAATACCGCAGGTAATGTCGCAGATACTCTCTTAAGAACAATAACTAATGTAATAAAAATAAACAGAAGAAACAAAAACATCCCTCTTTACGACGACTGTCACAGTGTCGAGGTCGTTATTAACGCGACAGGTGAAACTTTCTTTGAAAATATTTTCAGTAGAAACAACGAGTCTGAAATGTAAACGAGACATGATCGAGTGCTGCACCACATAACAGCTCCGTTTTATTTGCTCAACTCGCCACCAGGAATTGACAACCTGATAGTTACTTTCCAGTGTCGGATATATCATTCAATGACGAATTAACGCAGTACAAATTACAGTTAAATATATAAATGTAGCCGAGAGCCATGAGTTCACCACAGAACAAGAACTTAAAATGGAAGTAACAAATGAAAGAAAGGAGGAAACAAAAATCCTTAAGCAATTAATAAGCGGAAGGAATACGAGTTTGTTCTTACTGCAGCACCACCGTAAGTCTGTATCTCGGAAGGAACGTCAAATCTAGGACTTCCCAAAATGTCTGCTGTTGTATACTTATTCTCCCTACTACTGGAGTCCCCGTCCGTCCGGTCCAAGGCTCAGACAACACTTGGGCCTGTTCTGTCAAGTCGGCTCCACCTTACTATCCTGCTTGTGCTACGAATTGTATGGTCACTCACTTAATGGTGACTCCTAGCTAGCATCTCCTTTCAGGGAGAAGACGGATGAATCTGACTGACGATGATGTTACAGGGATCTGACGCTTCTTCGATGATATTGCGAAATACCAGGTGTTGCTTCTGTTTCTGCAAGTGGTTAGTATGCTTGGTCACGATAGACAAGGCGTTGGTGTCTTAAGGGAGATTTCAAATAGAAAATTATGTTTTCCATGGGCCATAAAGAGTCTATTACTTGTACAGGCTACAGTTGAGCGTGCCCAGGATGATTTCCGAGGCCGCCAGTCCGTCATAGCGGGGCCAACGGATGATCGCTTTATAAATGCAACTGTCTGTTCGTAAACAGGTCTTAACAGGAGTCAGGAAGAAAATGTGCCGCAGCCAGCTGGGTGCTGGTGAAGAGAGAGCTTTCGGCATGGCACGACGCTCTTCAGCGGCTATCAGCTGTCTACACGTGATCTTTCCCACGTGTTCTCTATTAGATATATCCAGCGGGTGCATACTTGGACCGATTTGTTGCCAGCAGTTCAGAGGAAACAATAAACTATGCTGAGGCGAGACTATAACTTCCCACATAGGGCACAATAAATTATAATTGAGCAATTGAAGATAATATTTCTAAAGAAAAATTCGCGGAAATAAAGTGCCTGGGTGACATGATCGCGGGCGACACGTGTTGGGGGTGAGGGGCTCCATGGTGGTAGGCGATATGCTAATGGTCAGCAGCGCAGTTTTTGAACTGAGACATTGGTAGGAAACAGTAGCAATGCTTCCTTGTATTAAGAAACTCTGTCTCTCAAATTGTACACGATGCAAGCTCTTCAGCATCCACAGGCAGCTAATGCCATCCAAGGTGAACGTTATTACCAAGCTGTCAGGCTGTCGTGGTCTCACTCTGGAAACCTGTTTACTGCAGCTCTCCTCGTTAATTTGTTCTGTGCAACTCTCTGTATCTCTGCATAACTACTGTAGACTGCATCAACCTGATCCTGCTACTGCAGTCAAGACTTTGTCTCCTCGGTGCGAAATTAACTTTTCCTTCATGCCTCAGAGTGTGTTCAACAACCTACCCGTAATTTTAGCCAAGTTGTGCCAAAGAGCTCCTTTCTCCCCGATTCCATTCTATACACTTTCATTTGTTATCCGATCTACTTGTTAATCTTCAGCATTCTTCTCTAGCGAAAGCTATACATCATCATGTACTTCATGATCTTTGTAACAATGGTCGTAACAATGAAAATATTGATTGATCTGTCAGTAAGATCGGTGGTTTAGTCACTACTAAGGTATTTAATCGTAGAGTGTACAATTTGTCGCCGTAATACGGGGAACTGACACGTTTTGCAACTATTCCACACTAGGTAAAATTGAATAGCTAAACGATTAAGTGTAGAGGTCTTTCCTCTACTGAGCATTTTAACTGATTTTCAATTCTAGCAACACTTTCTGCCATCTTCCTGCCATTGTCCGGTTCGCTACCAGCCCGAGCAATGAGCTGCTGGACAGGTGACTATGACATGTTGACTGACAACATAGACCAAAATTTATGAAGATTTATTCATCAGTTCGCTGAATCATATATTTCTATCGATTTCCTCGGATGCTTATCACATGGTTCCCCTTACACTCGTTTAAATTCGATGAGGTCTTATTTATCAACAAGGATATGGTTCTCTTTAAATCTGTGATGAAGTTTTCTTTATTTTTGTTGCAACTTTTTAACGCGACTATTTAATCACGACGGGTCTGTCTCACCCTTCACAAACTTGCGAAGCAAATAATTCGCTAAAGCGTGTTGCGGAAAATGATTTTTGCAATTCATCCTCGATATCTTCAGCAACCAAGATGAATTTTTGGCGTTTGCTGCTTTGGTATCTACTATGTGTAATGTGTTGCGCTTTCTTTTAACACCTTTAAACACTGACACTTCTACTTGGAGTTTTCTGGTTCTCACAGATGAGTCTGCTGCCTATCTGTTTATAAATTAAGTGTCCAATTACAAGAAAATATCAATCACTGATAATATTATTTTTTACCGGTATCCTTGTTCATACACATTACTTAATTGCTCTGTATCAGAAATTTCGAGTCTGCACCACTATACTGATCTCGTCGTATCTCATTTCATGATTACATTTCAGGCAGTACTCGGAGACAACCGATTTTCTTGACTGTTCCAGTCACGTGCCTGACTGATGTTCCTTGCAGATCTCTTCGAATGTTGTACTGCTCATGGTACATGGGTATGGAATGTTGTATTCACCCGATTTTTGTAGGCTTAGAACTTCTCCAACATACTAAAGCAGATATTTTATCTTTTTTGATGGGAGTGAGAAACTTGCTATTAATTATTGTTGGCATTTTGCTTTTCTTTCACGGTCCTGGTATCAATCATAGACATTCATAATCCGGGCCGCAAAGCTCACTCGAATTTCTTTGGGAAGCTGCTTGAAGGTGTCTTTAAGTCCACAGCGATTCACGTCTTATCTGACAGCGTGGGAGCTCTCTGAAACAGCGTGCTCATCACAGAATTTCTTTGAAGGACGGTGCTAGCTCAGGGCATACAAATAGAATATCGTGTGTATGGACTTCCTGCACACACCGCTGTGGGCTGGATGAGAAATGTTACAGAGGATTCGAAATTAAAATAGTACGCAGACCAGAGTGTATTGTAGCTGCAATTAGAGAAGTCTTGTGGAATGTTGTTCTCTTATATCAGTATTAGTACGGATATCAACTGGACTATCTTCGTTTCCCTCTGTTCTGTGACTCGTCCTTTATCAGATTGTACTTTCGTTCATTTTTATGTCGTTCAGCATTCCAGGCCTAATTTCTCTTTTCCTTCTCTTTCCTGTAATATTTCCTTCAATACACTTAGTTGCGGGGAATTCTATTTACAATATAAGTCCCAGTCATCTTTTTCTTTAAATTCTTTGCGTTTCTGCTACTTTGATTTCTTTTCATACTCTTAGCAGTACTACTTCATTCCTCATTCTGTCAGTCTATTCTCCTTTTTCTGCACAACGGCATTTCAGAACTATCGAATCATTTTTTCTTTATTTTTCACTCCCTGTATTGGTTTTCATATAATACTACATTCCAGACAATACACTTGGCCAATTTCTTTGTAGTTCTATTGGAATTCTCCTTGCTGCAAGTAAATCTTTCACCATTACAAAAATGATTTACCTATAGATTACCTACTTTTTACCTTAACATGGTTTCCATTGTCTGTCACCATGTTTCCTAAGGACCTAAAAGATTTTAATTGTTCTAAGGTTCTTTCCTTCCAATGATATCATGACGTAACTTCCACATTTGCTGTTTCTTACCCCTTATATCTGATCTACACTGGTGGTTTGATACTGATTTCCGTCTTTTTATAAGTTCTTAAACAATAGGATCAAAACGGAAATCACTTATGCAATAACAAATACAGTACTTTATCCATCTTCAGCAACTGAATTTCTATTTGTTGAAAAATTGGTTGCACTAGAGAAATTTTATTTCTTTATCAGGTTCAAGCACCTAGTGTTATATACTAGCCAGTAATGCCACCCGAGCCCGCTGCCAAAAGGTTGGCAGCATCAAAGTCCGGACGCCGTCCGCATAAGCAGCGCCAGCGAGACAGGAAATCGCGGCAAGTCTGCGCGCGCCACCGCTGGCTTCTGGTTTCTTAAGCGCTGGAGTCGCGAGCGCTAGGACAGTTCTGTATTCGCCGCTCAGTTGTATACTCGCCACCGAATTGTGTACTTGCTAGTCAGTTATGTGTTCATCGCAGTAGAGTTGTTGTTTGTCGTCAGCCGACGCTGACCTAGCCGCTCCGACTCGAACTAGACAGATTTCTGTAGACACGGAGTTCAATACTGTTTCTGTATCTTCGTTAATAAAGATAAGTATCGACTTTTATTTAATCAGTGTTTGGGTTTTCATCTTTCTGTTCACTGTTCCAGCGGACCGGTCGGCCCGCTATTAAAAGTGTGGCGGTGACTTCGTAAGCCGTTTCTACAGCGAATTGTTTGTCGCTACGAACGCCGCCACAAAACCTAGTGTCCTTCTTCAGAAGATTATAACTATCGCATTTTTAGCAATATTAAAAAGTGCCCCATGACGTTTGCCACCTCAGTGTACATTTTCCGTTTTCAGCAAGAATCAGATAAGGAAGAGAGTTCACTGCCAGGGAACATGTGCATACGAAGTGTGAGAAACTATTTACGATTAGACGTAGATGAAAAAAGTAAGCAGGCGTATGCAGCATATTACTGTAGCCAGAATAACACACACGACTACAGTAATATGGTGCATACACCGGCTTATTTTTTTTTTTACGCTCGCTAATAATGCGATAATTATAATGTTCTAAAGAAGGGCACTGGGTGCCTGAAACCAACCAAGAAAATTTCTTTTCTGCAACTGATTGGTGATTTTTCAACAGAAACAATGACAAAGTGTAAGGTGGTGGAGTGAAGAGTTCTTAAGAGGAACGAAGACTAGCTGAATAATTGACTCGTAATTTTGAGTGGTAGTGACGAATCAGACAAATATAATTTCGTCAAAGTTGGCTCACAAACGCTGAAAAAAGATATAATTTAGAGGGAGATTCTACTTTATTGCCATGCTCGGATACGTATGTTAAAGAAGCTACAGCCAAATGCCATTCGTAAAGCACGAGGTAGTGGTACGGGGAGGGCAGGGCCCGAAGTGGTCGCAAATGAGCAGGTTGGCCGCAGGGCAGAGCGGCGGCAGTGGGTCAGCTGAGGGCCGTATCGATTGCGGCGCTGAATGAGGGCGGCCGCCGCGGGCCATTGAGCCGCAGACATCGACCGCGGCCGCGGCCGCCGTGCCTGGCACGGCTCTCCTTCCCTGAGGGCCCGCGGCCTGCGCGCCAGACACGCGCCCTGCGACACCGGCCGCGCGGCAGCGGACGCTTCCCGACGCACGCTCCACACTATATACTATTTCACCTTCATCTACGTCTAATCGTAAATAGTTTCTCACACTTCGTATGCACATGTTCCCTGGCAGTGAACTCTCTTCCTTATCTGATTCTTGCTGAAAACGGAAAATGTACACTGAGGTGGCAAACGTCATGGGGCACTTTTTAATATCGTCTCGGACCTCCTTTTGCACGGCGTAGTGCGGCAACACGACGTGGCATGGACTCAACAAGTCGTTGGAAGTCCCCTGCAGAAATATTGAACCACGCTGCCTCAACAGCCGTCCGTAATTGCGGAAGTGTTGCCAGCGCAGGATTTTGTGCACGAGCTGACCCCTCAATTATGTCCCATAAACGTTCGATAGGATTCATCTCGGGCGATACGGTTTGCCAAACCATTCGTTCAAACTGTCCAGTATGTTCTTCAAACCAGTCACGAACACTTTTGGTCCGGTTACATGGCACATTGTGATCCATAAAAATTCCATCGTGGTTTGGGAACATGACGTCCATGAATGGTTCAAATGGCTCTGAGCACTATGGGACTTAATATCTACGGTCATCAGTCCCCTAGAACTTAGAACTAATTAAACCTAACTAACCTAAGGACATCACACAACACCCAGTCATCACGAGGCAGAGAAAATCCCTACCCCGCCGGGAATCGAACCCGGGAACCCGGGCGTGGGAAGCGATAACGCTACCGCACGACCATGAATGATTGCAGATGTTCTCCAAGTAGCCGAACATTACCATTTCCAGTCAATGGTCGGTTCAATTGAACCAGACGACGACCTACTCCATTGCATGTAAACATAGTCCACACCATAATGAAGTCACCACCAATTTGCGCAGTGTATTGTCGACAATTTGGGTCCATGGGTCTGCACCGCACTCGAACCCTGCTATCAGCTTTTACTAACTGAAGTCGGGACTCATCTGATCAGACCACGGTTTTCTAGTCGTCCAATCGATACGGTCATGAGCGCAGGAGAGGCGTTGCAGGCGATGTCGTGCTCTTAGCAAAGGCACTCGCGTCGTTCGTCTGCTGCCATAGACCATTTATGCCGAATTTCTTCAGCGTTCACCGCAGTGTCCTAAAGGATACTTTCGTCGTACGTCCTACATTGCTTTCTGCGCCTTTATACTTTTACACTGCTGGCCATCAAAATTGCTACACCAAGAAGAAATGCAGACGATAAACGGGTATTCATTGGACAAATATATTATACCAGAACTGACATGTGATTACATTTTCATGCATTTTGGGTGCATAGATCCTGAGAAATCAGTACCCAAAACAAGCACCTCTGGCCGTAATAACGGCCTTGGTACGCCTGGGCATTCAGTCAAACAGAGCTTGGATGGCGTGTACAGGTACAGCTGCCCATGCAGCTTCAACATGATACTACAGTTCATCAAGAGTAGTGACTGGCGTATTGTGACAAGCCAGTTGCTCGGCCACCATTGACCAGACGTTTTCAGTTGGTGAGAGATCTGGAGAATGTGCTGGCAAGGGCAGCAATCGAACGTTTTCTGTATCCAGAAGGGCCCGTACAGGACCTGCAACATGCGGTCGTGCATTATCCTGCTGAAATGTAGGGTTTCGCAGGGATCGAATGAAGGGAAGAGCCACGGGTCGTAACACATCTTAAATGTAACGTCCACTGTTCAAAGTGCCGTCAATGCGAACAAGAGGTGACCGAGACGTGTAACCAATGGCACCCCATACCATCACGCCGGGTGATTCGCCAGTATGGCGATGACGAATACACGCTTCCAATGTGCGTTCACCGCGATGTCGCCAAACGCGGATGCGACCATCATGCTGGTATAAACAGAACCTGCATTCATCCGAAAAAATGACGTTTTGCCATTCGTGGACCCAGGTTCGTCGTTGAGTACACCATCGCAGGCGCTCCTGTCTGTGACGCAGCGTCAAGGGTAACCGCAGCCATGGTCTCCGAGCTGATAGTCCATGCTGCTACAAACGTCGTCGAACAGTTCGTGCAGATGGTTGTTGTCTTACAAACGTCCCCATCTGTTGACTCAGGGATCGATAGGTGGCTTCACGATCCGTTACATCCATGCGGATAAGATGCATGTCATCTCGACTGCTAGTGATAAGAGGCCGTTGGGATCCAGCACGGCATTCCGTATTACACTCCTGAACCCACCGATTTCATATTCTGCTAACAGTCATTGAATCTCGACGAACGCGAGCTGTAATGTCACGATACGATAAACCGCAATCGCAATAGGCTACAATCCGACCCTTATCAATGTCGGAAACGTGATGGTACGCATTTCTCCTCGATACACGAGGCATCACAACAACCTTTCACCAGGCATGGCCGCTCAACTGCTGTTTGTGTATGAGGAATCGGTTGGAAACTTTCCTCATGTCAGCACGTTTTAGGTGTCGCCATCGGCGCTAACCTTGTGTGAATGCTCTGAAAACTAATCATTTGCATATCACAGCATCTTCTTCCTGTCGGTTAAATGTCGCGCCTGTAGCACGTCATCTTCGTGGTGTAGCAATTTTAATGGCCAGTAGTGTATGTTAGCACTTACAACTCTACCCAAACGCCGCTATTCTGGGTCTTTAAGTGAAGGCCGTCATCCACTGTATTGTCCGAGGTGAGAGGTAATGCCTGAAATTTGGTACTCTTGACACACTCATGACATTGTGGATCTCTGAATACCGAATTGCCTAACGATTTTAGAAATTAAATGACCCATTCATCTAGCTCCAACTACCATTCCACGTTCCAAGTCTGTTACTTCCCACGGTGTGGCCATAATCACGTCGGAAAACTTTTCACATAAATAACCTGAGTACTAATCACGGCTCCGCCAATGCACTGTCTTTTTATACCTTGTGTACGCGATACTACCGCCTTCTGTATACTTGCATATCGCTATCCCATGACTTTTGTCACCTCAGTGTATACAATTCCCACTTACGCCCCCATTTCTATCGTGAGAAAAATCAAGACTACAGTGTCCTCACAGAATACACTGCGTCTCTCACTACACCTATGGTCTCCCGTTATCTGTTTAGACTAGTTTGTCAGCTCTGGATTACTACAACGCTGCCTTATTTTCATTACATCGGACGTAATTATACACGCATACCTTATGACACTAGTATTCACTCCGTTTATTCTCTATTAGTTAGTTTGACATTGTGGGGCAACAACGCTAGGGACAATATCAATATTAAAGCTGAACATAAATTGACAAGAAGAAGGAATGCTTTCCTCTCATCACATTTAATCAAAGTGGTTGCATCGAACATCCAAATAAGTCAAGAATGAGGACAGAAGTGTAGTAACTTCATGATCATACCCATCTGTACTGGAATGGAGAATTGCCTTAATAATGTAAATTAATGATTTACAGACCCCCAGAATGAATCTTCACTCTGATGTGGAGTGTGCGCTGATCAAAAACTTGCTGGCAGATTAAAACTGTACTGGACTTGAACTCCAACCCGGAATCTTTGCTTTTCGTAGTGTTCTGCCGACCAAGCTATCCAAACATGGCTCCCGACCCGCTTCTCATTTCTGTGAAGTTTGGAAGGTACGACATGAGGTACTAGCGGAAGTACAGCGGCGAGGCTGAGTCGTGAGTCGTACTTGCATAGTTCAGTCGATAGAACACTTGCCCACAAAAAGCAAAAATCCCAGTTTCGAGTCGCAGTCCAGCACACAGTTTCGAGGTATCATTTAGAGACCTATTGCCAAAAAATATAAGAATCTTTAGATGGATGTTGTGCAATTGCGAACCCACACTCTAGCATGTGTTCCAAAACTAAATTGTCAAAATAACATGACACGATTGTTGAACTATCACAATCACTGCCTAAAAGCATGGAAAAGAAGTGTGAGAATTCACAAGTGAAACAAACGGACGTCATAGTTCACCAATTAGCATGTCATCACTTCTACATCTTCTTCCAAGTGGATTTTATCGAAATTGCTGCTATCATTTTTTTCCAATAAACTTGATATCGGTCACTATAAATTTATGTTTATGTTGACAATGATTTAAGTATATTATCTATCAGACGAAATTAAATAGATCTGAAAACTTTCTGTGGCATTAAAAACACTTAATAAATGTTTCGAAAAGAGTTGTTGCTACATTTAGAAGATTTGTTTTGCACTTCACGCAACCACTTGTTGAGAACAAAATAATGATTGATTTTCTAATTTACTGCAGTCCAGAATAATAACAAAAAGAGAGAAAAACATCCAAGATACTCACCAAAAGGGAAAAAAAGACGGAAGATAACTGAACAGTAGCTTCTGCATTGAGTAAAGAGAAGACACTACCATTGGTCGTTATACTGTCTTTCCTTAGAAAAGTAGATGACAATAGATAGCAAGCTTATCTATTGACTATTACCTGGCATGTATGTTCCTAAGACTATGACTCTACTAGAAAACTAGCTCTGTTGCTAGTTCTTTTGTAGATTATGTTAGGTATTCACAGACTATTAAATCCCCGGGTGTGTGAAACTTCTCTCTCCCACTCTCATAACATACAACTATACTGTAGAAGTTAGATTCGAGAACCACGCTGTCAATAATGATAAAGAAATATAGATTTTTTTGTCCTCAATATGAAACGAATAGGAAAGAATTTTGAGAGTGATTCACACACACACGCACACACACACACACACACACACACACACACACACACACAACGATATAAGATTTTCTTATTTTATATGAGCGCACAACACTATTGTCGAATTATTCAAATTACGCTAATCATCCTGGATGTAAAACCCGGGAGAATTATGATTTCGTGGGTACATAGTTTTGATGTAAGCTTTTTCAATACGAAAATGCTTCTCACCTGCCGACTAAATACTGAATGAATACTGCGTCTTTAAAATGGAGGCTGACAAATACGTATATCACTTATAAGGATCTTTACTGCTCTGTATAGTTCATCAAGCCTTTACTGCTCTATATGGTTCAATAAGCCACTAAAGCAACCACCTGGCTTCATGTTGACATAACATCAATTTATCCTCCTTATGCAAAAGTTAGATATGTTGTGATGGATACCAGATCGATGTAGTGGGACATACAGCCTACGAGGCATTATTTCCTCTACAGCCCAACCGAGATTGGTCTTTCACACGAGTCAAGACTGAGACGATCTCTACTTCTCCCCTGTTACTGATGTCGTGAACACATTAAATACGATCTATGAGTGAAGGTAAAACGAAAATCGGTTAATGTTACTTCCAGGTTCGCTAGTGAGTAAATGGTTTTGTCCGGTAACATACCATTAAGTTGACAGCATTAACCTGAAAATTTAAACAGTGATTAAAGAATGCTCGATGATTGTGAACATTGCGTTTAGCAGACAAAGCTAAATGGTGGTGAAAAAACAATTGCATATAAGAAGAGCTACAAATGTACAGAAATATTCTATGATGCTAATATTCACAAAATAGAAAAGATTTCCTTTCAGGAACAATTCTAGATTCTGAAGTAACAGCCGGACGGTGTGGTCGAGCGGTTCTAGGCGCTATAGTCTGGAACCGCGCCACCGCTACGGTCGCAGGTTCGAATCCTGCCTCGGGAATGGATGTGTGTGATGTCCTTAGGTTAGTAAGGTTTAAGTAGTTCTAGGTTCTAGGGGCTGATGACTTCTGATGTTACCTCCCATATTGCTCAGAGCCATTTGAACCATTTTGAAGTGACACTGTCCGTTGTATGCCTAGTGAAACTCATTCACATTATATACTTATATGGATATGGCGTCTGTTGTTTCGGACACGTCCGAAAGAACAAACACCATGTCCATATAAGTATATAGTTCTGGCAGTGACCTCCTTCTTCTGTGCAGATGCACAAATATTCCCCGAACTCTTACGGGACTTGGTAAGAATGTCTTCCACGAGTAATGACTGTGTTGGGGTGGGACACTACGAATGTAGTGGGTGGATATACAAGGTGAGAATATGGGTTTCGCGGGAGGCGTGCACGAGATAGTCCCTGCAGTCGCACTATCCTCCATGCCATCGATGGCTCAGAGGGATTGCCGGCACGGTAGCTCAGCGTGTTCGGTCAGAGAGCCGGTTGGCTTCTGTAATAAAAAACTGAGTGGAAGAAACAACCATCGAACTTGAACAGGATGTCTTGCGACGTCCGCAACGACCAAACACAACGATCAATAACGAACAAAATGTTGATATATATCAACGCCCGTTAGCAGCTGAAGGTATTTATATAATTCTAATTTCATTCACATTATTGTCGGCGAGCCGTTAGGAAGTTAGGAGACACTCGAACAGTGTTGCTGGCTGTTTGGAACTAAGAGCCAGTCAGTAAGGAATAAGTAGGAAAATTATTGTCTACAAATGGCAATAGTGAATTTTTTGCTATTTACTGGCTTTCGGCACAGAAAAACGAATGTTGTACGGTACTGCTGTCTCGCATATTTCTCAGGAGGAAAAGTTTTCTTCATTCGCACCCATTGTACACAATTTTCATGCGAGTATGGTGTCGTAACATTACCCATTTGTTTCGAATAGTACGAAGGGGAACTTCGAACGTCCGTTCTTATCTGATGGACGGATTGCATCAGTCTCACGATAGGAGACACCGCAGGGAGGTTTGAAATTTAATCCCGCACAAGAGGTAAGTATAGTGACCAGGAGTCGTATAGGATCCTAGCTGGCAAAATACATACTGGTGATGCAAATTCATTCCATCAGCAGGGTTCGAAACGGCAACAGTCGATCGTCACTGACAAGGGAGCGTTAGCTACTTCTGATATGGAGGCGCGGTGAGTACTCTATTATAGGGCAGACGCCTCATTACATGTGCACATTATTTATGTTGTTCTTTCAAACATATGTAGTTTCTCACTACTCTAAAGTGGATGGAGCTAATTTTAGACAAAAAAACAGTTTTGATTTGATAAAATATATTCTGAAGGATGATTAAATTTTGCCGCAGAAATTTTTTTCACAAAAGAGAAACGCAGCAGAAGTGAAGGCTATGTCATCACGGCGCTTTACAGTGTATGGAACAGCTTAATGAATCGTAGCATATGCGTGGGTAGAATTAAATGTCATTCACGAGTGGGTTGCGGTGGTGCAATAGTTCGGCCACTTACATGTGGACTGCGTCCTTTCACCCGAGAAAGGGCCCCTGTCACCGTGCAGCCACCATCGATCGCCGCGTCTGTCGCAAGGCTTCCAGCAGTGCAGCCGCTAGACTAGCATACGCCGCGGGCCACAGGTACAACAAGTGAAAACACGCCAGCCTCTTGGCACCAAAGACCGCCTGGAGAACGGCGCCGGGCGTGCTCACGAGTACTCTGCACTAACAACAACGAAGTGTGTAAAAAATGTTCAAATGTGTGTGAAATCTTATGGGACTTGACTGCAAAGGTCATCAGTCCCTAAGCTTACACACTACTTCACCCAAATCATCCTAAGGACAAACACACACACCCATGCCCGAGGGAGGACTCGAACCTCCGCCGGGACCAGCCGCACAGTCCAGGACTGCAGCGCCTGAGACCGCTCGGCTATCACGGCAGCGAAGTGTGTAAATGAACCACAGGAACCAACTAGGAATTCACCTTTATAATTGTATCATTGAATACAGTTTTCTTGAGTGGCAGTTATTACTACGACTATTGTCGAATGAACTGATAAATGCAATAATATTTTTGAAATCTGCAGAATAATCTGTACTTCACGCGTAACAGTGCGGAAGGTGCGGCAGAAGTAATCTCACATTCTGGTATTCAATAATGATCAAATGGTGCAGAAACACGTACGATGCAGTTATCTTACTCAAGCAGTTATGGAAATAGCATCGCTAACAGTGTTTTTTTAGCAAGGAGGCGCAATTTACTTATATATCTCCTAAAAGGGAAGAGACTTTGGTTATGGAACTTTATATCGTTGTCTGCCTGCTGCGTTGTCGCTGATTACAGTTAGAAGATGATGCGAGGATTCAACAGAGTTTCATATGTTTAGTCGATAATTCTGAATTTTGAAAGAAATGTCGGTTGTCTGTCTTCAGTATAACGTCCTGATTTGTCTCCACAGGAATTCAACGAGTAATTGTGGGAGATATAACAACAGTGAAATCTATGCACAACGATCTGCAACTAACAAACAGTAGAAGGGGGCAGTATGAGTTCAAGTAGCTACCATTGCGACCACTGTGACCTCAAATGTTACGAACAGATGTCGTGAACCATTTTAACAAAATTTCGTTATTGCTTAAAGCCTCCTGACATATTAAGACCTTGAGACGGACCAGTACTTCACCGCAGAACTTTTGGCTGCCGCAGGTAATGGCCTTAACCGCCTGAACAGTCCGGGAACGAATCACTACCTTCAGAAACCTTAAGTCCCCAAAAATTTCTCTCCTACATTCCTAAGTTCACAGAAGCTATCCTAATTATATGAAAGAACGAACATCACGGAGAAATAGGTTAGCCCCAACATAGTGGCGTTCTATCTCCAGAATTCATTCCATTTCCGCATTCGTTCTGAAACCATCAGTATTACCAGTTACTTGAATGAAGTTTCCTTGAGAATGTACTTGTTACGCTTCCTTGAAGTTGCATTAAACGTGGATTTTTACTCTTTATTTCTTATGATTTTATTCGTGTATTGTAATTCAAATTATCTGAGTTACTTCCGCCGCCGCATACATTATCAGTAATTCTATTGATCGAGTGTTGGTGGTTGGGGGAACTGGAAACAGCCTGGCTAGAACCGAAATCTTGAGTATTAAGGGCGACCTGGACGAAATAGGAGCAGTGCACATAGGTGTGGGTTTTGTGAAGGTTCTGTGGCACCACGATCAGTCTTGGGTTATCTCTGCTGTAAAGCCATTAAACATGGAGCTGAGTGGGCTCCTTTAGATGGTTGCTGAATCTCATATTGGTGCTGTTCCAGTAGTTACTACATGAAGATGGGGATATACTGCACTTAAATAGGAGAGATAACACCACGTTAGCAAATTTATCAGCAGGAAAGGACAAATCCTTGAGGCTATAGGAGTCAACTGAGATACCGACACAGAATTCGAACAGGCAGCATTAAAGGAAATTACACCGACAGACACTCCCAGTTCATCTTATAATTGTAGAGGGAAAAATGAATTCAACTTGGTTCGTCAGAATATTAGGGAGATAAAAAATAAGTGAATAAGTTTGCTAATTTGTTTGCAGTAGCTTAGTATTTGGCAAGAAATTAATGGTGTCTGTCTGTCTGAACACCATCTAACCCCAAAGACACAAAATGTTAGCGTAAGTGGTTGTAAGTTAGCTGCATATTCATGCAGAAATTGTATAAATAAAAGAGGAGTCGACCCATACATAATAAAGGGATATAAATATAAAAATGTGAAAATAAGTAAATTCTGTATAGATATGCACATAAAAGCATATGCTTATCAGTTGACAGTTGGAGGTGTGCTACAGTATACAGGTCTCCACTGGGTAACTGGAAATTATCACGAAATATTTTGATTAATTAATGTGGTCTGCGCTAGACACAAGGGAGGAATTAATAATCTGTGGTAACTTTAATGTACATTTCTTGAAGGAGGCTGACAGTAAAAATGATTTAGAGCTGCTTTTAGCGACTTATAATTTGGTATTAGACACAAATTTCCTACCAGAGTTGCTCGGAATAGTAATATCCTAAAAGATAATTTATCCACTCAGCAAGCAGAGACACATGGCTGTCAAGTGGTTAACAGATTATCAGATCACAGTGCACAGTTAGTCATAACACATAACTTAGCTCCATGTAGAGTTCGGTAATGCTCACAGAAAACAGAGAGGCTGATTAATGACAAAACTGCTGAAGATTTTAAAGAAAGCTTAAAACATGTTGACAGGTGTGAAGTACACAATAAGTCTCATGCTAATTTTAAATTGACCGTATTTTCCTTGCGTTTGTATCCATTTTTGATAGTAGTTTTCCTAAAAAGATAATTAAAACTTATTACAAACAGTAGTGTGACATATTGATAAAAGCCGCAAAAATATTCCAGGAGTATGCACATCTTGTCTGAAATTGGCAGATCAGATAAGAAAATAAAGTCAGTAGGGAATTTTGTTAGAAGAGAGACAGAGAAGTCATACAAGCTGACACTATTTTTGTTAAAAAGAACGGGAGAGTTATAAGAGATATTTCATGTAAATCAGGTATTTTTAATAATTGCTTTTTTTAAAAATAGGATAGAAAACTAGTGCAAATAGTTCAGAAGAGAAAGTAAAACAGTACATTGAAGACGCAATACTAAGGACGTTTAAAGAAATAAATATTGATCTCACATCCCTATCTGAAATAAGGAAGGTTATCACGTCCCAAAAAAGTAAATTTCATATGAGGTGGACAATATCTTCAACAGGGCACTAAGAAGTTGAGGACCTAGAATATGTGGAAAATGGAAATGAGCGTTTGGCGTCATTGGCGGGGAGGCCCCTTACGGGGCAGGTCCGGCCGCCTTGGTGCGGGTCGTATTACATTCGACATCACATTGGGCGACCTGCCCGCCGGATGGAGATGAAATGATGATGAAGACAACACAACACCCAGTCCCTGAGCGGAGAAACTCCCCGACCCAGTCGGGAATCGAACCCGGGCCCGTAGGGCGGCCATCCATCACGCTGACCACTCAGCTATCGGGGCGGACGCCTAGAATATGTAATGTTCTTAGTCACTAATGTAACGCTAATTTAGCGTGGTTTTCCAGAAATCTAAATATGCCACAGTTAAGCTCTCTATAACAACGGTAACTCCACTGGTTTCATTAACTTCTGCCCGATATCATCTAAGATTTTTGAGAAGGTAATGTACTCCAGGGTTGTATATCACAGTAATGGGATATTTAGCCAGTTGCAGTTTGAATTTAAAACCAGCAGTCAGCTATTTATACAGTAACGGAGCACATAATAAAATCCCTAAATGGCAAAATAGCAACTATTGGGATCTTTTGTGATTTGTCTTAGACATTCAACTGACACAGCCACAATATTCTATACATCGTCACAATATCCTATATATCGTTCAGCAAATAACTGGTTTAGTTACTATTTAAGAAACAGAATTCAGATAGTTAAGCTATGCTGCTCGAATAGTACAAAGAGGGATGTCACATCATCTGTATGATGAGAAATTAAAATGGCAGCTCCACGGAGTCGGATCTTTGGCCCACAACTATTCTCGCTTTAAGTTAACGATATTCCATTTTATTTAATTGGGGTGGGGGGAGTGATAGAGGGAAAGAACTAGTCCTGTTGGCAGATGATCCAAGTGTTATTGTGAAGCTGAACAAAGAAGTGTCAACAAGTAAAATAGTAAATAACGTTTTGTGAAAGCTATTCAACGGTTTTGCACAAATGGGCTAGCTTTTGGGATTTACAGTGTTCGTCACACTGATCAACAGTTATTTTACCTATCGTGTGATATCAGTAGCACCTCTACAATTACTTGACAAATTCTTGGAAAGGAAATTCTGCCATTTGTCACAACAATAGAATAGTCTGACTGAGGCTCCTCAGGAACGCTATTTTGTTAACAACAATCCAACGTCTGGTGAGTTCTTCGTGGATATGAGCACTCCCCCTCAGATTTTATGTCGCAGCTAACCGTTGATAATAAGAGATGTTGATAAAAATGAATTTGTCGACATTCTTCGGAGTTTGGGAAGAAAAAGTAGAATATTGGGAAATATTTTTAAAACATTTGAAGTAATATCAGTATAAATGCTATTTGATCCCCATTATGTGATTGAAAATAAGATTACAGTACAGAACCACACTTTATTAGATTTTCTTACATAAATACTTGTCATATTTTATCTATAATATTTGTACAACATTTTTCCCAAGTTAGAGATGAGAACACGCAATAAACACGTTTCTATACGTAGAATCAGGTTAAATAGTGATACAATGTTCCAGATTTCTTATTCAGCTTGAATATAGGACTTATGGAAGACATTTGATAACCCTATGAGTCGCAGAAATCTGTGATGACAGTAGGTACCTAACACCTGACTAATTTATGACTGTCAGAGATGTATGGTCAGATTGTCAGAGCGATTGGCTAATAACTCAGTATGTAGTTATGATTACTACTTACGATGATCGGCACAAAACTACAATAATTTATGAATAACCGTTATCTTTGTTAATTTTCTGCCTGCCACTGCTGCAATAAATCTCGTTCAAAAAAATATTCATCGTACCGAGTGTAGTCCAAACCGTCAAGGTAAGTTCGGAAGTTGACTGGCAATGATTTGGATTATGACCTGATAGAGAATCTAGGAAGAAAAAACAATTTGATTCGACAAGACAGAAGATGCAACAAAAAGTAAAAATCTCATTTTCTATTTTTCCAAACATCACAGAGTCCGAAAAATTTTATGAACAGAAAAATGACATGTGAGCACTTTTTTCTACGTTTATGGTCGGTTCTTGAAAGCTATAAATATGCACGGAATGCAAGAAATATGCACGGAACTAAACAATCGAGACAGACCGTAGGCATCCCCTCTGGATGCCATATTTCTTCTAACGGGTTTTTAATTTTTAAAATTAGGCAGATCTGGTGTATAAAAGAGTCACGAAAAGAAATTTCCATCAAAAGCCTTGATCACTTAAAATTAAAACACCGACTTTTCCGAATTTTTTGGGCATTTCTTTCTAGTTTTTTTGGAAGGAGACCAAAATTAATGCTATTTCTTGAACTCAGTAATTCGAGTTGGAACAACTGCAACTGTGTCCTTTGGGCACTATGAACCGGCAGTACACCAGTGGAAAATGTAAAATCGTTTGCATCTACATTTTAACAATATTTAAACCTCAATAAGGAAATGTAAAACCGCAAATATCAAATTATTTTCGTCTAACTTTAGATAAGAATGTTAAAGAAAATAATATTACTTATCTGCTCTCACATTGAACAGTATCTTCGTTTCTTTAACAATACAAACTAACATTCAGCACGGTCAACATCTAATTCATTTTGAACTTTATAGTATACATATTCTTTATCTTCGTTCAAGTAGTTATTCCACTCATATGTGTTAATTTTTTGAATATTCATCTTCGGACTTACCTTCCCAATCGCACATCAAATTACCATCACGTTTGTTTTCTACTGATGAATGCAGCTATAGCAGAGTCGGCGAAAAAAGATCCCTGGCAACTGCAGTGGGCTTGGCGCGGCTGCTTCGCGTGCCTATCTCAAACACTCACGCAACGCGATTTGTATACGTCGTTATGGTAACGTCTCAGTGCGGTCTCAACTCTATAGACAACTATTGTTTTCGCCTGCTGCCATTTGTGCTTCTCAGTTGAAATCTGTCAACTACTATGTCTTGTGTTGTAAAGCTTCACAGCAAGGAGAAAAGAATGTACTATCCCTTGCACTGAAAAATTTAATGATAGACTGAGTATTTGTACAGTAGAAAATTTAGTGCAATGGTGTACGTTAAGATTTTACCAGAAATGAATGAAATTGAACCGCAGACAAATCTAATGTTCGCTTCCGTTTTTATCGACCCTTAAAGAAATGTTCTTTTTCAGTGAGTGTTACAATTATAGTAAAACTGTCGCATACTCTCGACTGCGTGATCCACGCTGGTTGAAAGAATAAGTAGCTAGCTACATCCAGATGTAAATACTATGCCTATAAACAACGTTCCTACGTTTTCTCTTATTTACTTTTAGAAGGGGGCTCACAGAGCTCATCGGCAATTACAATATACCACAGGTAAAAAATTACAGTACTTTAAAAAACGTCACTCCAGGTCATTCCTTTGTGAGGTTAGGAGTACACTAGTTGATCAAAGATATGTGGACATTAATATGGGGTCCTTTCACACCTTCGCCTTTATGACGGCTTCAACTCATGGCAATCCGTTCTTCCTCAAGAGCCTGAACCACAGAAGGTAGTGATGACAGATATTGTGCTCTGGAGCGAAGGCCACGCTCTGGAGCATTTCATAGGTGTTCCTTTGAGCTCGCGTCGATACACTGGGCAGGTCACTCCATTTCAGGAATACTTTTGTCCACAAACCATTGCCTCGCAAATGCTGTGTTATGGGAGCTTACAGTATCATGCACAAGCAAAACATCATTGTCACGTTTCTTAAGAATATGCAGTACACACTGCTATAAGATGTGTTCAGATCCTTCCGTATTTAGCGTTTTTTCAAGCACAATAGGGGGACCACATCCTATCCGCAAAAAACACGCTTCTCCCGTACACTACCTACTCCGTATTTCACTTGTGTTTGTGGCAATATAACTTCTTAATATATTTATGAGCAATGTGATGGTGCAGTCAGATTTGATCAGAACTAATTTGGACTTCTATAGAACTAAAGGGTCATTTATTGCTCTAGCGTTAGTAGGTAAGAGAGACATAAGAATCTGAAATACGGAATATTTCGACGGCAGCCCAAAATTAATAATGTCAACTCAAATAACAGAGAATTATCAGATTTATTGACACTGGGGTACTTATTAATCTGACTTCAACTAAAGAGGTGATTTTGGAATTATATATCTACAGGATGGTTATAATAAAACTTTCGCTGCTTGAACCAGTGTAGACGGAAGACTATTGTGCGGATGGCTAACCAACGTTATAAGAAAGATGTTCAGACCATGCGTTGCAGGATTTGCGTTCTTAGTAGTGTTGGTGTCATGACTTGCTGTTTGGCGCCGGTATTGGTACTGCAACGTAGAGCTGAAACGCAGCATCAGTGTGTTTTACAGTTGTAGGCAGTCAACTCGGGTGCTGTCAGTGTGAGCAGGGCATCACTCGTAGAGCTGTTTTATCAAACAGCAGCAATAGTGATGCTACTCTTCGCGAGTTCGACGCATTAATAGAATACGGAGAGGTCCTCTTTACGCCCCGGAGTTGAAGAAAATGATTCGGAACTACTAATTAACTAGCGATTTGGATATTGCTCCTGGGAGAGGCTCATTGTCAATTGTAGAAATGTCACGGCAGCTGAACATTCCATGGCCGACCATTCGAAAAGTGCTGCGAGCAAGCCGGCCGGTGTGGCCGTGCGGTTCTAGGCGCTTCAGTCTGGAACAGCGTGACCGCTACGGTCGCAGGTTCGAATCCTGCCTCGGGCATGGATGTGTGTGATGTCCTTAGGTTAGTTAGGTTTAAGTAGTTCTACGTTCTAGGCAACTGATGACCTCTGAAGTTAAGTCGCATAGTGCTCAGAGCCATTTGAACCATTTTTTTCAAACAGGATAACGCTCTCCTACACAGCATTGTTGCAACCAAAAATGCTCTACAGAGTGTCGACATATTGCCTTGGCCTGATCGGCCACCATATCTGTCTCAAATCGAGCACATAATTATGGGACATCATCGGACGACAATTCCAGCGTCATCCACAACCAGCATTAGCCGCCCTGTATTGATCGACCAAGTGCAACAGACATGGAACTCCATCCCACAAACTGACATCCGGTACCATTTGATCCACTTTTTTGCTGCGAGCTATTGCGAAATGGGATCTCCAGTGTGGTTCCAGGCTGTTGTGGGTGTAGATGGTCGTCACGTTAACCCTCAGTTGGTAACATCCATCTCTTAGGCGGGTATAAAAGCTCTCTATGTATTGTTGACAGAAGTGCATTGTTATTTGGATCTGATATTTCAGCTATCTTCATTCGTGAGTTGAACTTGCTACTGTGTGGACGTCATTGTCTCATTTCCACGATAGTACTGTCTTACTGGGACACAAACGTCAGTCACACCGTCTCACAGGCGGATATTACTGTAGAGGTAAGATTTTTACTCCGTCTGACATACTGATATTTCTCTAACTTTCTTTCTGTTATACTCTTTACTTTTCAAATATCTCATTACTTGTAGATGGCTACTAGAGGAGGGAAGCAATAGAATGGTGCATTTTGCTTTAGAGCAGTTTGTAGAAAGCGATGATGATTATCATTCAGACGAATCTTATGATCCTGAGGAAGATCACGTATCAGATTCAAACAATGACAGTGATTCTGAAATAGATGTGAATGATATTCTCTGCACGTCCGAGAATGAACAAGATTGTGTTGGCTCTCTTCAGAGTAGGAAAAATGATGACACCGAAACTGACACAATTTGTCATGGCAAGATGAACTATTTCTTTGCATGTATATCACGATATTTGAGAAAACACACGTCAGGTTTAGAAACTATTTCACTTGAAACAGAAATATTAAATTTTGTGAGTTTTGCAAAATAATAACATCCTTTATAAGCTATTTTATGTAAAAACTAGTACTTAATTTTATAATTTTTACGTATTGTATTGCAAAATGTGATTGAAAGACAATAAAATATTAGTATTAACTTTTCGTCAAATCTTTAAATTGTCATTTATTTTCGGTATTCACTACAGTGGAAATTTTTTGCAAAATTTGGTCATCTTAGTCTCCCAGACGGATGTTACCTTAAACGCCATTTTTTCACATGTTACCAACTAAGGGTTAAGCAACTTTTGTAACCTGGAACGAAAACATGGTGGGGAATTAAGAAATGCTACCCTCTCATGGGGAAATTACAGTGTATTTCTTTCAACGATTTATTTGTTTTTTCCTTTCTGCGTGTCCTTACAAACGTTTCAATGAAGTTTCATTGTCCTACGATCCATCGTTTTTCATTAAGGCCCGCTGTCAAGTACTGAAAGTTTAATTATAACCACTCTGTCGTTGTGTTGCGAAGTTTGAATTATAACGCTTACAATTTGCAAGCTATGTACGACCACAAAGAGCTTTTCATCAAAGCTGTATGTGAAGGTGACTTACCCGATCACATGTCAGTAACGGTATGATTCTCCTACGCAGGGTCGATTCGAGAACGTCTTTCCAGACGGGTGACGAATCACATACCTTTTGGCGATGCCTCTCCCATTCCATTCTCAAATAGTAATATATCCGAATCTAGTGATCGTTAAAATGTTTTTCTTTCCTTCTAAAGCAAGTATTTTACAGAAAAATTCTCTGTTACAGAAATAAATTTCTCAATCTTATTCCAGTGCCAGATATTAAAATAAGAAAGAGATCATTACGAACTTTTAGAACTTTTACTGAAAATATAAACAGCTAGATTTACTGGACTGTTCTAGCTTAAATAGAGATATGCTATCTATTAAACTGAGTGCAAAGAGAGAAAATAAATAATTTCCGTTTTTTTTCAGCTTAATAGTGGAACGTTGTAATTATATAAGCTACAAATTATTTCACTTTCCATCTGAAAAAGAGAGACAGTAACATGAAAAGTATCGTTTAATTTTATACTGACATGTTAAACATAAGTTACCTTAAAGTGTGGGACAGAAACATATCATTTAATTTTATACTGACATGTTAAACATAAGACTCCTTTTATCTGCGTAAGTATTATATTACAAGTGAAAACAATACACCTGAAAGTATTTAAATTTTAGAAAATTTGCCGAGAAAGTAGTTGAAAATAGATAAACCTTGTCAAAATTTTTATGTATTCAATTGAAAAGGTAAACACAAAATTATGTGTGATACGTAAGAGAAAATAGTTCTGTTAAGAAAATCATGTGACGACGGCGTGTGCAACACAATCTGTAAAACGTATTGTGCTGAAGTAGTAATTTATTTCTTTTTAAGCGTGAAATTTGAGCCCAATTAGATGGGAACTTAACCTAAATATTTACATTTCGAATAATTTGTAATAGCTAAGTCAATATTTGGTACTGAAATCAGCGACTGCTCGTAGCGTCACATTTGCGATTATTTCGAAAACGGATTGTTTGCGGACCCACGATTACAGCAACGTTGTCGTATACTTTCAACCATGTCAGTTTTCGCTACTAATTATAACTATAACTTTTATAAAAAAAATTGACACGTGGAAGCTCCTTGCACCCCTCTCAGCTTCTCGCCCCAAAGCGGCCTCTTGTATAGCTTGCGCCTTGGACCGGCCCTGCTCCCATGTGACTCTATAGTTCTCACAGGAATGGTACAGAATGAATGAATCGTTTCCGAGATTTTGAGCTAATGAGTGCCATAAACATTTCTGTTACAGATAACCATTTGATTGAGGAAACTGTTTGCACTCAACAACAAGACGATGAGAATGTGCTGCATCGACCGTCCTCGTAAAATAGACTCACTAAGAGAGAAAAAAATTAAGACTGAAAGTCTTATTAATCCAGAACTAAAGTAACTCACCTACGATGCATCCAATTGCTCTTACTAGTGGAAACACAACTTCTTCTCCATCGACTCACTGTTCGGGCGCGGTATCTGTCTCTTGACAATCGAATCTTGCGAGTGTCAACCTTTGTCATCCTGAGCAAAGACCTATTAAAAGTGACCTGCCATTCCCTTCTACACACTCCTAATGAAGCAAAGAATATATAGTCGGTAAAATACAATTTTACTAATATATGTGGGTCAAGTGCAAAGATCTGAGTGTGTTCGTATGGAAAATGCAAGATCACTATATATTTGGACTCATTTGTCTCAAAATATTCGCAAATGGAATTCTTACAATAATCGCTCCTGTAAATGAGCGCTAGTGTTTTATGTATTGTCTTCAACACTCGATAACGGGCTAGTTAACGGTCGGCAGTGAAAATTCGTGCAAGGAATCAGGCTTGGGGAGTGGTACATGTGGAAACGAGAGGATACTTAGGGCACGAAATATCAATTTTATTGTGTTGAGGGAGTGTTTAAGAGAGGCAATAAAGCAGTCAGTTTGATACACGAAACAATGCTGTTGAGAGGAAAGTACGAGGATATAAAAACTGCATAAAGAAAGAAAAGTGATGATGGCGAATATAAAGAAGTTAGGAAATTATACGGAACTCACAAAACAACAAAATTCTAATCTCAATTAATTTTTGACTTATCCCGTCATGGAATTTGTTTTGTGATTATAAATGATGCGAATGTGAACTAAGTAGCAACAGTGCTGTGAAAATAAGATGATTCCAATGTACCCATCAATAATGTCTCTGCCCTCTAGTTAACAGAATTTTGTCTCAGACGTACGCTTTGAACGAAAGGAAACTGGATGAGGACGTAGCGACTTCACCCTTTTAAATTGTGCTTCGTCACTGGTTGTGCTATTTTTTATACCAACTTGCAATTTTCAAAGCTGCAGCTTGATGTATAAAGTTTTTCGAGCTCACTTCTAAGTGAGGGTGATCTTCTCTGGGTTTCGTTTATCATTGTCGTCCAATAACTCGCTTAAATTTTTACATACACCAAAGCGCACATTTTGTGAACAGAACTGGTAACTGCGAACGAATAGCTGAAGGTGGATAGAGGGCTGACAGTAAATGAGGTGGAATCATCAGAACAGATTTTTGAACCCATTGGGCTCAGAACATATGTAATGGTACTTCTGGTGTAAGTAATGATAAATGGATCTCCTGTTAAATCTGTTCAATAAGTAACCATGAAGGAGTGTGAGAGTAGGTACCGAAGATTATTTCTGTTTCTTGCACAATCTGCGTTCCATGATCTGTCTCTTACACTAGTTCCTGGTCTGAGTCTTTTCCCATACATTTTGACACACGCAGCATTGTCACATTTTTCGAACGTGGCACATACTCAGAAAAATAATAACACAATTGTATACAATATTATAAACAAAAAAATCACTAATTTCATGTGTAGTAAGTTCTTAGTTACGCAAATAATGATCATAAACATAGGGAAAATACGACAGTATTCACCAACAACCAGTGACGGACAAACTGTCGACTGAATCAGGAGAGCAGAGTACGAGATACGGTCTAACCGAGTTCTCAAGCTGTGGAGAATGCTCTGACATTTCAAAATTTGAAAAATCTATACTTTTGCCAGTGTTCCGTTAAAGCTGGCATCTCTGTTATTGTTTCATCCACCGGATGAAGACAATCATTCTGATAAACTTGCTGCAGTTCTCCAGGAGTGCTCCGTCCCAGCAACAAATCACATCTTTATCTTTCGCTAAGGCACTGGACTTGCAGTCGGCAGAAGGAGAGGTCAGTCTCCATCTGATCGTCCAACTTTACGATTTTCGAAGATTTACCGAATCGCTTAAAGCGGATGCCGCGATGTTCGTCTCAAAAGGATGCCACAAATTTCCTGCCCTATCATAGCACAGTCCAAGCCTGTGCTTGCTCGTGGTCCACGAGATTGACGAGATGTTAAACCATAATCATTCTCTTCATTTTCACCGTCCTTTCACACACATTTTATTCACAACGACGGTAACATAGCACAATTTTAAAATGGACTAATAACAGCGACGTACAATTTCTTAAACGCCTGTCACTTCACACAGTAGTATGAGGAAGACAAGAAAGAGCACCAGCACCTGGACTAAACTCAGAATTCAGTATGATATTCGGGCGTTTGCTCCGTAACGATAACAGAATTAATATGGTATCATAGATAACGTTGATCGTCATGGAAATGCTAAAAGTTCTATAATAGAACATAATTGCGTGAAGGAACTGAGGTCTTCGCTAAAGCACTAACATGAGCTGAGACAACTCTGAAAAGTCTACTGTTTGTGGCTCGCACGACGTAATTCCGATTCGTAACAACAGGTTTAACGCTCCGAAACCGTATTGTTACTGTATGGCTTCACAAGACCCGCCATCTAACACTCAGGGTAGTGACTTTGCGAGAACAATGATGAATGCCAAAAATCGTATATGTTTCGAATTTTGATGATGTGACATCCTGTTAGGCGATGCAAGTCTTTTCTTACTAATTCTCAACAACGCGTTGGAAGGGTTAGAGACAATTTTGACATACGTAGGAGAAAGAACTGCCGGTTTTGCTCAATGCAAAGATGGTCTGACTAATCCCTGAAGCATAATGCTATCGAGTCATAGATGTCACCCACCTCCCACTGTGGAATTTGGAATATAGAGTTTTTATTTATATATTGAGTGGATAATCATCAATTCTTTGGGATACTTGTTGTTTCACCTATAAAATTTAGATCTTACGCATGGCTTGTCTCGAAACTGAACAAATCATTTATACCAAAAATAACAAATTTCGAGCACAAATATATCGCAGCAACGTCTGACTTCCCACACAGTTACAAATCGGTGAAAGGAATCTATTAAATTAAGCACTCCAGGTGATGAGAAAGAATCGACGATTCCTGTTCACTTAACTTTTAGTACGTGGTCGAACGTAATGATTGTAAAGAAAAACGCACTTTTGCCGCTGTTTAATTGTATTATTTCCCTTAATTAATCCATTTTCTTGGAAGAATGAATTGAAATTGGTGAAAGTGAAGACGGTGGAATTTCTGTTTTACATTGAATTCAATGCGGAGTCAAACTCTTTCCTAGTTTATTTTTTATCGAGAACCTTACGCACAACAGAAGTTCTCCAAGTACTGAAAAGAACCCAGCTCACACTCATTTATAAAAATGTTAAGAGAACGAATGTTTAGATTTACAGACGAATATCCCTGACGATAGTCTATTACAGTATCTTAGGGGATATTCTGTGCTCCGACATTGTGACATTCCTGACGGAAAAGAAGCTTCTCATGTGGAATCATTACGAATTCATGAAAGACCAACTGTATTACAAACACCTTGATTTCTTAACAAAGAATATCTTGGAAATAGTAGACATACGTGAACAAGAATTTGTTGCCCTAGATATCCGTAAGGTGCTTCACGTGGTACCTCATGGCTAACTGATAATAAATATATAATTATTCGCAGTATAAAACTTCCTGGCAGATTAAAACCGTGTGCCGGACCGAGACTCGAACTCGAACTCGGTACGGAACACAGTTTTAATCTGACAGGAAGTTTCATATCAGCGCACACTTCGCTGCAGAGTGAAAATTTCATTCTGGATTCGCAGTATACTTTGCCCAAGGTATGTAATTTGGCAGAAAAATTTTGTCTGATAGAACCTAGTATGCTATATTATATGTAGAATGTTCAATAGATGCGAAAGGAACACAAAATGTGCCCCAAGAAGGCAGAATAGGATTGGTAATGTTCTTAATGTACATAATTTATTTATCAGAGAACCAACAGCGGTTTCAGATTGATTACCGACGATGCTGTTATCTATAGGAAAATGTACGCACGGAGTTAGCAGTAGGAACGGCGAATTTAAGACATAAAGTGGTTTGGAGGATTTTCATGAACTACGGTCTATCTGTTAAGGAAACAGGATTCAAGATACTCTTGCTATATATAAATAGTGCTGCTCAATTGTTAGAATCCTTGTCAAGTAGGCTTAACAGAAGACGTCGAAAGAATTCAGTGTCACATTGTTGTAAAGATACCAACAGATTATTTAAATACACATCAGGAATTCTGAGACACACTTGTTCCGTCGTGACAGGTCAGAAAACCGCGAGCAAATGCAACAGAGGTGCGCGGGGAACTTTAATGTAAATCTCTGGAAGCAAGCCGACGGTGTTCGCGCAAAAACCTGTCGGGTAAATTCAGAGAACTAACATTCGAAGGACATTGTTCAACAGATATTCTTCTTGCATTTTATGTCTTCGGCGGTGGTAACTGAGAATAAGGTAAGAGATATTAGGGTATGTGGAGGCATTTGGATATTTTCCCCTCAATTCTGCTGTGTACTACACAGTAGATTGAAAATTATATACGTAAATGAGGTATTTAACTCGATTTATGAGGAAATTTTCGAGGTTGGAATTACACCATTATAATATAATGTTGCGAAGAAGTAATTTACAACTAATAATTGTGATTCAGATACCTATAAGCAAGGTATATAATAAGAGAACCGACCGAAGTCATGTAAATGACAGAGAAAGTATTAACACGGCCTTGCACAGCGGGCAAAGAACGTGACATACAGACACCTGTGTCAAGAGTGTTATATATGCACAGGTAACTCTTTAATAAGCATCTCAGGAGAGAAAAACAATTTTACGATGGAGCTGATATATGTGAAAAGCTGTTTCAGCATCTGCTAGAAATAAGAAAATATAAAACATCGCGGGGTGTTGATCAGTCTGTACAGCTACTTACCCTCTGTGCCAAAGGAATGAAGGAAGTACGTAACACCTCATAAGTATTATAGACTGGCGTTCCGTGTAAACCTCATACTGGAGAGGACGACGCTTGTAGAAACGCATCATACTGTCGCTAGGCACTACACACTATCTCATTAGGCTAGTGTTAGGCGGAAGTCCCAAGTTTTTGGGCGGTATCCCATAATTTGAGAGATACACTACTTTGAAAACATTTATTCAAATGGTTCAAATGGCTCTGAGCACTATGGGACTAAACTTCTGAGGTCATTAGTCCCCTAGAACTTAGAACTAGTTAAACCTAACTAACCTAAGGACATCACACACATCCATGCCCGAGGCAGGATTCGAACCTGCGACCGTAGCGGTCGCTCGGCTCCAGACTGTAGCGCCCAGAACCGCACAGCCACTCCGGCCTGCGAAAACACTTATTACAGTTGCCATGTACGTATGTGGCTCTGTAGATGACTTAAATTTTCCCCGCCAAGAGGTGTCCAGTTCTTTTATGAGAGTTACAACAAGAGCTGGAACGAAGCTTCCCTGTGCAGCCGAGCACGATGCTGATGCTCCGAAACACCTGATAAACATCCATTCAATTCAGTCAGACTGTGAGAAGGCCAGTCCAAAAGAATGGCATTTTTGTATTCAGTCATTTTGATAAGCACAGTGATTATTCCGGTTTTGTTCTTCGACCACAGCTATAAAGTTAACGACTGAACCATCCTTTCTCGTGACACAACAAATAGATCTTCCCAAAAGAAAAAATAGATATGCTCTTCACTGTTGATGCTAAGCAGACGCGTAGAAGCCGTTCGCGAAATGTTCTATAAACTAGGACTCTTCAGTTACCAAGTAGGCTTATATGCCGAGTCATTATTGGTTTTGACGGTCCTGTAATGCTGTTCTATACGTAAAATGAGGCAGCCCCAGTTAGATGTGTGACTTACAGGCAGCCGTTCGACAAGAAAATCAAGTTTACGACTATCCTTCACAAAAGTCGCTATGTTAGAAACAGATATTGAAAATGGCGATGCAAGAATTTCGATTTGTCAGAAACCTTTTTCAATGTTGCTTGTTAAATATGCACGATGTATCTAGACACTTTTCCTCTTCACTATGAAAACAAAAGATAGATTCTGGTATGGAGAACGGTAGCTTCAGCAACAAGTAGTTACATTAACGATCGCAATACAGTGATCACGCTGGCAGTCCGTAAGACCCTAAGAATAATAAATTCTAAAATTAGTATTGAGTTAGCAGCATGCAATACTTGCCATCCCTATGTCTATATCACTCTTCTTGAGTGCGTATGCGCTGGTATAAAGATTTGCACATTCAGGATAGTGCCCCGGCAGTTGTCAAAAGCGTTCGGCTCCAGTATCTGTCGATAATAAATTGCGTGTCATACAACAGTAGGATGAATGGCAGAATGAAGGGAAGATATAGAATAACTACGTATATTCTTAAATTAGTTTTTGCATTCTGAAGGGAGCAATGAAACGGTTCTCCAGAAAGTACAACAAGGCACAATTAAATTTTGATAAACAGCGCGAACCAGAACTCTGCCGACAAACGTTCAGAGGTGATAGTATGGACCAAAACAAGGAAAAAAAGTGTGTAAACATGGGCCCTAAAATGCGTACCTTAATAACTACGAATACTTCTTCAGTAGAAGACATGTGTCTCATATTTACGACAACGAACAAGTGCTCATAGCTCCTGAGGTATGCACTTTAGAACCCTTGTTTGCTCGACATTTTCTTCTTGTTCTGGTTCATACTACCTACCACCTCTGAAAGTTTGTCGCTGCAGTTCTGGTTCACCCTATGGATTTAGATTACTCCATTACTTGTTTCGGGTGTATGCTCATCAAAGGACGAATGTCGCTCGCTACACAAATGAAGCCGATTCGAAACTTGGAGATAAATTATATTTCCATTTCCAACATTTGGCCACAAAAGAAGGGAAGAAGAGAGGGTGGTGAACAGTCCTTGAAGGCCAGACTGAGCACCACTGTTTTGGATTAAATCCTAAATCTTTCCGCTGCTTTTCACGGAGGGAATGCATATTGTTCACAGTGTTTCCCTGTCCGGCAGGGACCGTACGCTTGGCGGCCCCCTTGCTGCCATTTGAGAAGAGCAAGCTCTGTGCCGGCAGACAAGGAGAAACAGTAGTTTGTGGAGATGTCAATGTAGATTTCTTCTGATAACTGATTCATTCCACAGAATTTCGAAAGAAGAATCTCTAAGATGATCTATGAAATATGTAACTAACTAGCTACAAAAGTAAACTACTTGTGCATAATGGAAATTGAGAAATTCAATGAAATGGTACCGAGACTTACTATGACGAAATCCGTAACTCCAATAGCCACCGATGTCAAATAATCATGTAAGTGTGCTTCTGATTACTCATACAAAGACTGAACTAAAGAATGGCCAGACTTACTTCTATCTTCCTTGGTCGAGTCATGAGATAAAAGAAGATACAAAATAGTTTCAGTATGTTTTAGTACTGAAAGTTCAGAATATCTGATTTTCGTAGAACACTGGTGGTAGGGTAGTATCATAAAGATTAATGAATATTCAAAGTACGAGTATTCTGGGGTAAATTTTCTCCAAAGAAACCAGGTGAAACGCACAGTAAAAATATCTGGACGGGACATGGCAGTCTCTCTGTGAAACTACACCAGTGTCGTTTGTAACGCAATCTACGAGCAATTGTAAAAAATGGTTCAAATGGTTCTGAGCACTATGGGACTTAACAGCTGTGGTCATCAGTCCCCTAGAACTTAGAACTACTTAAACCTAACTAACCTAAGGACATCACACACATCCATGCCCGAGGCAGGATTCGAACCTGCGACCGTACCAGTCGCGCGGTTACGGACTGCGCGCCTAGAACCGCTAGACCACCGCGGCCGGCCGAGCAATTGTACCCTTGTGCATGATGGAGATGGGGGCTGATGCGCGAGTAATGCATTTGAAGGGCGAGATAGTGCAGTTGAAGGGCGAGATGCAATGGGCTGGAGTCGCTAGCTATCGATCAGCACTGACTCATACTGGAAGCGGGACGGGGAGCCGTCAGTGGCCAGCCGCTCGTCTCCGCCGCAAAAAAGTAGACCGCCACGGACTCCTCCATGTTTAGCGTGGCAGTAATCCGTAAGACCAAGCAGGCACGAGCCACTTTGCCGTTGACATCCTCCGACTCCACAGTGGGACGTAAACTTTACAATTTAAAAGACTGAAACGATTTCATATATCATCGCCTCGCTATTGGGGATGGATACAAACAGACATTAAAGTGCGTCAAGCCCGGAGCTGGAACACTATCTGCTCTCTCGAAAATCTAACCTGGCTTCCACATCGGACGAGGTCTCAACATCAGTACAATAAACACCCATATGCTACAACACACAGCTCAGAGGTTTGATACGTAACACAGCATACTGGGGGAAGACCTATATGCCACAACCTCTCCCTCGCTTTCCACTCACATTCTTCTGCTCAAAGTGGGCTACTTGCCATTGCTTGCACTCGGACTAAAGTCCTACGGTGCCATCTACTACCTTTTAGTGCGATTTAACGATTTCTTTTCTGTCGAGTGAAACCGCGAAGCGTATTTCGTAACTGTAAATGATTCTTATAAAAATATGGCGTCAAATTGATATCACTAATTGAATGGAAGTTAAGAATGTGTGGGTCTGAAGCCCGTAGAGTGTTATAGCAACGCATGAGAGGTATAATCGCTCAGCGAATGAATAATAATTCAAAATCGTCGGCGTAAGGTAATTTTCGTTTCAACTTTCGAACTAGTCACATACACTGAACAGCCAAAACATTATGACCACTGCTCACCACGACGTTGGATGCTGCCTGGTGGCGTTTCAGGCACATGACACTCCAAGGAAAGTATGTAAGCAGAGCAGAAACAGATAGGGTATCACCGTAGCGAAAATATCGGCAGTAAATGAGGAAATCGATTGAGATAAGCGACTCTAACAAAGGGCAGATTATTATCACGCAGATCCTGTGAACGAGTATCTCGGAAGCGCCGAAGCTGGCCGAATGTTTACGTGCTACTGTCGTGAGCATCTACAGAAAGTGGTAGAAGGACAGTGAAACCACCACTAGGCGTTAAGTGGTTAGACGTCCAAGGACCCCTCGCAGAACGTGGGGTTCGGAGGCTTGTCTGCTCTATAAAATAGGACAAATAGTGATCTGTGGTATCTCTGCCGAAAGAGCACAATTCTGTGGAAAGCAAAAGTACATTGTTGAACATGGAACTCTGCAGCAGACGACCCCGACGTGTTCACATGTTGTTCTAACGAGATCGACAATTACGACTGTAGTGGGCGTGGAACCATTGAATTCGATCGTGGATCATTGGATACGTGTCGACTCTTCGGATGAATCATGTTTCTTGGTACACTAGGTCAATGGTCGTCTGCACATACGCCGTCATAGAGGGAAACGGCGCCTCCAAACATGCACCCCGCCACGGGCGCAGGCTGGTATGAGCACTGTTAGGCTAAGGAATACATTCTCCTTGCATGGGACCTAAGGCACTAATCGAAGACATCATTTAAGCTGCGGACCACCTACATCCCTTCATGCTTGATGTCTTTCCTGACGTCGAAGTCATTTTTCAGCAGTATAATTGTCCGTGTCTCGAAGACAGAATCGTGCTACAGTGGTTTAAAGAGCATGATAGTGACATCACGTTGATGTCTTGGCCACCAAATTCGCTGATACGAATCCGATGGAACCCATCTGGGTCTCTTCAGGGCGCTATCACCTAGTTCACAAATCAGCGGCTCATTACTTACAGGAATAACATGACTTTTGTGTACACATCTGATGCTACATACCTCCACAAACCCACCAACAAATTTTAGAATCGATGGTACGCAGAATCAGTACTGTTTTGCATTTGAAAGATAGACCAACAAGCTATTAAGCAGGTGGTCATAATGTTTTGGCTCGTCAGTGAACAGAGCGAAAAAACAACTAGTATCGCGAACTTCCCAGCGTATTCGTATGAGGTCGCACAATAGTGATACACTGAATTTATCTAAGTGCTAATACCCAGAATCTGTGAGAACCTAATACATAGCACCATTGTTATTCTGAATAGGTACTGCAGCACTTTTCAGTTCAGTAGCTTCCTCGATTGCGTTTAGTTTTACGTTATCTATGATCGCTGTTTTCCACTTTCTAATAACTGTATTCTCGGATTACAAGAAAATACAACGTAATCTGAAATTCATATCTGTCAGGAAAGTTACAGAAATTTTAAAGATAAACACGATCTCCTGGAATTCACCTAATCCATGCGCGAAAGTTCAATTTTTCTTGTCTTTGATATCTTAAACACAATAATTATAACTTTCTTCAGGATGTCTAGAAAACACACATCTTCCACTTGGTTGCATGACCGTCTTTGTAGTTATAATTAACGGGTTGTCGGCGAACCACAGATCGGATCCTGTGTATTCAGTAATTAAAAATAAGGCTATCTATGGAAATTATACTCTCTAAACTTGTGTGGGATGCTAGCCTTTAACTTATCAGCAACGGTCAGAATTTTATTGTTACGCACATCAAGTGCATAACTGCTATGTGTTAGATCTTTTCTATAATTAGCACTAAATACAGGAACCTCACGAGTTTGTCAGTTCATCGTGACACAGGCTTAGAGGATGTTTCAGGCAAGTATTAATGAATGACAGAAATTTCGTCGTTGTCTACAATAAAATCTCTTCTTTTCCTTCCACAAAAGTGCAACTTGCATTTCAAAACATTCGTCCTAATGTAGGCCATACCGGTAGATAACTTCGAATAAGTTTTCAGGAACACTTTAACTTAAATAATATCCGATCTCTCTTAACAGCGCACTTACGCGAAGAGGGGTACTGCATCACGAGCCCTCCAGAAAATTTGAAAACACTTCATTAAAAAATAAAAAAGTCACATTTTGAATGTATTAGAGAAAGTAGAAATGGTTAGATATAAAAAAGAAAATTCGCAGTTCACACTGAATAACCTATTAGAATGGATACATTTGATTATTTATACTATTAGATATGGAAATGAGCGTATGGCATCGTTGGCCGGGAGACTCCATCCGGGGAAGTTAGGCTGCCAAGTGCAAGTTTTATTTCAGTCGACGCCACGTTGGGCGACTTGCACGCCGGTGATGAGGGTGAACTAATGATGAGGACAACACAACACCCAGTCCCCGAGCGGAGAAAATGTCCAACCCAGTTGTAAATCGAACCCGGGCCTGCTTGCGTGGGAGGAGAGCACTTTTCCATCCAGCTAAGCCGGCGGACCTACGATTAGGTATTAGTTCGTATTAAAATTCTGTATTATTCTCGCTTCTAAAGGTAGCGACCCAACGGTCCTACTCATGAGTATATGACGTAACACTGTCTACATGGATACTTCCCGTTCTGCCAGCTAGCTAGTTATATTAGAGGTTCGTGCAGGCCGCTTTTAATTTGCCCAACACCGGGTTGCCCTACCGTCGCACTGGTAAGACACTACATCCTGATACGTTCCACACAGTAATTTGAGTCGTGCCGTGACTAACGATGGTAGCAGTGACATGTTTTATCGCCAATCCGGCTCTTTTTTATAATATTTTTAGCGTCCTCTCACTACAAAATATTTTTCTTGTTTCCATTTTAGATGCAAGCCTATTTGAAATCATTGCTCAATAACTGCAAGTTTCACCCATTATCAATTCGTCCCAACTGAATGGAGCATGTCCTTGTTACCTCTCATTCGCCGTAGTATTGACACTATTCATTGACTAGTAAATTTTGACTAGGAGTGATGGTAATGCCTATGAGTGTGTTTTAAATATTTCTTTATTCATTTTAAAATCGCCCTAGTGGTGACACTGAACATTGCTCTTTACCATGTCTGTTGCACCTGATAATGCAGCTTTAGGCCGCGGAACCGATTGTGTTTCTATAAACAACAATTTTACCAGCGTTAGAGAAATTCTTACTAACATCATTTCCCCTCACGATGACTCCATCACAGTAAATATCACTTCTAATCTTAGTCTTCGTACCCCAACAGCTCTTGTCATTCGATATCTTATCTGGTCGCTTCATTTTTATACTGCACCAGAACTCAAATTTTTCAAGGTTTTTAACTTTACGTTTCCTCTCTGTTCAAGTTTCTAAGACGTATTGGTTCGTTTTTTTTTTTTTTTTTTTGTAATTTAGCATTCTGCAGGCTGCTTCTATTTACCTACCCGTAGCCAGCTCATCATCAGTCTCGCCCCACCGAGGAACGCAGCATTTGTGACGGTAACACCTTGTATAATTTGACTGTTTGTTTGTTATCAGATTCTATAAGTACTGTATGAAAGCACTCGGCATAATTTCACTGGTACTAAATATATAATTTGTCACCAGGTTCTCTAAGAACTCAAAATCATGAACAGTTTCTGGTGTCTGGTTTTCATTGTGATTAGAAGAGGTCTTTCATACTTATTTTAATCACTTCTGACCTTTTCCCCGGTAGAGCTCCGCATCATAATATTATTGCCTGCTTCAACCAGGCTGATGATTGTGTTTGCTTCCTCTCCATTAACAGTGCGCCTACAGCACACTTTATAGTTGTAATGAGTCACTCCCCCCTGCCCCCCCCCCCCTGAAAAATCTCTTGCTCTTTCAAAGCCATCGTCACTCATACTACTCTAGATTTGTAGCCCAGACATATTTCTACTTCTTGTCCTAGAACGTATTGACGATGAGCCTGTGGGCGCTCCCATCAATCCCAGTTTCTTCGATGACGACTGTCAAAACTCCTTTAGAGGTGACAAATATTATTTTTTCCTTTCGTTTCCTTTCCTTCCCTAGCCTCGATCTAAAACTAATTAATTATTATGAGCAGTCGTCTTTAGGCGTCGAATTTTGCACCAAATTATATCTAACATTAATCAATAGCTTATCGCAAGAGATCTATAGATCAATTTAAAATTTCAGTAAACGAATCTAACAGCTTATCAAAATGCAAGAAACATCACAATGTTTTACCCCGGTTTTGTCTATACGTACCTGGTCCTTTCTTACTGTTACCCTCTTTCAGGTTAGCATAGGACATGCATCTCTTTGCATTTATGGTAATTAGTTTGAAGAAAAAGAGATCAATTAAAAAATAAAAGCACAGAACTGCTTTGTGAGTTCTCTTCTATATAAATACGTTTACTTTCTTTTACTAGGACGGAATACATTTAGGGGGGTAGACCAGGGTAAAAAAATTTTTAGTCTCGTTTTCATTGGCTTAAAATGTTCCTTTGAGTGTCTCTTTTTAACATTCTTTCTTATAAAGTGTGCCACAAATGTTGAAATTTGCTACAACCGAGAATTACTGCATAATGTTCTGGCGCATCCGAGCGCTCGAATGCAACCCGATGTAATACTACTATTAAACCAGGTGTAGAAGTATGAAACCGGAATTTCCCTATAGACAGTGATAGCCGTCAGTGTAGGCCCCGTGAGATCGCGTCTGAGACGCCATCTGCTTCCTGTAACGGCTAACGACGAATGTCAACACACAGTAACCGCCGTTCCATACATCGGCATCTGTTCCAAACCCGTAGACATGTCAAATTTTGTGCCTACTATCTACGCTTTGCAGACAGCATTGGTTTTCTGTTATCTTTTGAAGAAAGCTGCTGCAGCATCGCATCGAATGCTTGTCGAAGTTTTCGGCGAACATGCTCTTGGAAAAACACAATGTTTCGAGTGGTTCAAAAAATTTAAAAGTGGTGATTTTGACGTAAGAAACGACGAGCGTGGCAAATCACAGAAAAAGCTCGAAGACAACGAACTGCAGGCCCCATTGAATGAAGATGATACTCAAACTCAACAGGAACTCGCGGAACAAATGAATGTGATACAGAAAGCCGATTCTCTTCGGTTGAAAGCTATGGAAAAGGTGCAGAAAATGGGTTCCGCATGAACTGAATGGAAGATAGCAATCGAATAAAAAAAAAAAAAAACAGTTGTGAAATGCTGCTCGTCAGACACCAAAGAAAGTGTTTTCTCCATCGATTAGTGATAGGTGATGAAAAATTGATATATTTTGAGAACCCTAAGCGCCGTAAATCATGGATGAATCCAGGCAAGCCATCGACATCCACCGTAAGTCCAAATCGCTTTGGAAATGCTCTGTGTTTGGTTGGATCAGAAGGGTGTCATCTATTATGAGCTGCTAAAACCTGGTGAAACCGTTAACACTGATCGCTACCAACAGCAAATGATGGATTTAAATCGAACATTACATGAAAAATGATCGAGATATGAAAAACGCAACACAAAGTCATATTTATCCAGGATAACGTCCCATCACACACAGAAAAACGGGTCAGGGAAACGATCGAGGCTTTCCGTTGGGAATATCATGGCGTGGTATTCATAGCCTGTCGGAGTCACACAACACAAAGTCATATTTATCCAGGATAACGTCCCATCACACACAGAAAAACGGGTCAGGGAAACGATCGAGGCTTTCCGTTGGGAATATCATGGCGTGGTATTCATAGCCTGTCGGAGTCGTGGGAAAAATGTATAAATAGGAACAGAGATTATTTTGAATAAAATATTGTTTTCAGTTTCAAACAACAGACGTGCAATTATTGCAACCAAATTCCGGTTTCATACTTCTTCACCTAGTAGTTACCGACGGAACAGGGATCTTATTAATTTCGGACAGTATCTCAGAGGGCACTACCATCAACTAAAATACTATGCTCAACAAGATTTCTGTTCGTAACATGATTGGTTTATGGTAAACAGTCTGGAAGCGAGTGCGTGCTTCGCATCAGCTTAACTTGTCATTTCGCTTGTTTTTTATACGAAGTAAAACCTGAGTGCTTGAAAATGACAAAGGAAGGTTCGGAAAGTAATCCTAATCGTGCAAAAAACGATTCGACCGGTAATCGGAACCCAGTTAATCGATATAATTTCGCCAAAATGAGATTAAAGATTTGTTCAGTTTCAATATTCGCAAATTGAAACTTTAAACACTTGTTTTTTCAAAACAACATTTTTCAAGTTGGCGAGAGCTATAACTCATGAAACGTACATGCAATTACATTATACTTCTTTATAACTTGTTAATTGGAGTTTTTTATATCGTAGTACGTAGGATTTTTTCCATATATTTTGATCTCGATTTCTTGTGCATGTTTTTAAAAGGACCTTTTTTGTCGGAAAAATTGACTTTTGTTTCAGAGTGACGCCGTTTTGTTAGTAATAATTTTTTTAATATCTCTATGTGCTATGTTAGACAATGTCATCAGTTTCACAGCAGTTTTCGAAATTTTGTTCTAGGTTGAAAATTGTGGCGTTCAGAGCTCCCACCAACCGACCCACCAACCGACCTCGCACTCAGCAAACGTCTTTCGTCGACGTTGTGTAGTGTCCTCTGCGTCCAAGTTTTTTACTTAAAAAATACGTAATACCATCTTAAGAGTGTACAATAAAGGTCTACAGTCAGTTTTGTGATATGTTTGTTGTTTTATTGAAAAAAATCATGAATAGCGGTTTCAAAACTGAGCGTTACCCTTGTCTACGCCCTCGAGGATAAATAAAAATATTTGTTACAAACGTGGAACGCCTATACCCTGGAGGAAACGTGATTACTCTTACAACTGTAGCATTAATCACAATGTCAAACTAGCATAAAGACCCCTCTCCAGATACAAATCATTAAATGACACACGACAGAATGTAAGAAGCAAATAAACTTGTAATGCACTAGCGAGTAATAGCCTTACTTTAAATTTCTGTCACCAGTCACTCTCTGACAAAGCTGTTTATTTATGCCACGACCGGGTTCCGCTCTTTTGTTCATCGTTATAGGTATACCATGTATATCTGACATCCAGATGAATGATTATGACGTCGTTAGCGAAGGCATCCTTGCATAAAACAAAACAAAGATACAAAAAATGATCATACCATATTTCCAAATTTATAAGCCTGAAAAAGTTAGCGGGAATATCTATCATGGAGTGCCACAATTTTCTCTTTTTGGGTAGTTCAATTAAATTTAAAGTCGCTGAGGAACTAACTACTTAAGAGGAAGGACTCACACTTAACATATTGGTAAACAGCACTATAAGCGGCCTAGTAATACGAGTACTTCAAAAAAGCTAACTACGTTTATATGAGCGACGCAGATAATAACTGCAATGTACTCTAAAACAAAATGAAGTTGTAATTAACGGTCTATACACATAAAGAAAGCAACTATGAATCTCAATGTTGAAATGTGCTCCCAAGGGCAATGGATAAGGGCAGTTGATGAACAAGAACGTCCATAAACTACTGAGTCGAAAGTTACCAACCCAAATGTGTCGGAGAATAAATCTACCAGCAGAAAACGACAACAGAAAACCGTCGTTTCCGTGGTGTAATAAACTGATTTATGATGTACGCAATTGCTAACTCTGTAAGGTAGGAAAACCTGACTAACATGAAGGCAAAGATGGATAATAAATTGCAATAATACACTGGAGGTGGCTTACTGACCCAATAAGTGTACTGCAACGTTCTTATCACCCCAGATCTGGAGTGGACTTGAGGGCGGGTTAATCTGCTGCCTTTCGGGCTTAGTTCACCACTGCACACTTTGCCTGCGAGAGACACTTCCCACATTATTGAAATATACAACAATTTATATTCTTGATCGTCTCTAGGTACAACATCGACTGTGTAACAACCTCGTGTTTATTTTAATAGTTTGTTTTCGTCAATAGTAGTGTTTGCTTGGAACCAGAGGAGTAAAAAGGGGTGCCAATTACATCCAAATACGTGTAGTGATATTGAATTTTACCGTGTCCGTGTACCGACCTACGCACTGTTTCCCATGCTAATAGGGATTTTACGGTGTCCGTGTACCGACCTACGCACTGTTTCCCATGCTTATAGGGATCTACATTCACGTGGCTACCTATTCCAATAACGCAATTCGATTTTGTAAACGTCTCAATGGGAAAGTCTCAGTGTCGTCACATCACTGTAGAGAACTATTGTTTTCGCCTGCCTGCAGCAGTTAGCGCTTCACAATTGAAAACTGGGGACATACTCCGAGCTGTCAGGAATCTTCTTACGCAGTCTTGACTAACGTGTGTGTGTCTCACGCAGTCTAACAGCACTCATTCTGTCCATCCACAACGAAAAGATGCATCTTGCAAAATTATGCGCAAGAAGATTCAACTGTCTCTTTAGCTCATTTCATAGATAAATATAACTTGCCCCAGTATCCAATAAAGATATGTTGAAACTCCCAAGTGGAATCAACGGCTGTCTTTCTCGTAATATTTTCTTTTTCACTTACAACTTTCGATACTTCACATGAAAATGCATAAAGCTTCTTCCTTGATTGCATATAGTCTTGCTCTATAATCACTGCACTTCTTTGAATATTAAGCATGCATATATTTCTTCAACAACGTAAGGTTTCTACGACACTAAGGCTCACCCCCACCTTCACCATCGGCCCTTCACCATCGACCACTCGTTCAACAATGTTTGCCACTCTCGCGTCTGCACAAGCACGCACAGTATAATAGGGTACTCTCCTCCTGTTAATGCGTAACTGTTCCTTCTCGAACCTTAAAAGGCCAGCGTTATAGTATTCACGGAAGTAAGTAGTTGTGATCAATTATCGTATGGACACTGATAATGGCAACCTTACAAGTGCCACGTCTCTTCGTACATGTCGTTGGAAGTCAGCTGCATCATACGTTCACTGAAAGATGGACAGGGAAAAGCGATCATTTTTCGTGGGCAGATCGTTCCTCAGTCTGACCCTATTCGATTTATTTATTTATTTATTTTTTGTGGGTTCATGCGAGATTGCTCAACAGGAATTAGAAAAGGAATTGCAATGGTAAGAGAAGGATTCAAGAGGAAACAGAAATTACTTTGTGGACCACTAAACAAAGATCCGAGGAAAAGACTTGCCAAATGTTACATCTGGAGCGTTGCACTATATAGTGCGGAGACCTGAACATTCAGGAAGGAAGATGAAAGAAGATTGGATGCACTAGAGATGTGGATATGGAGCAGAATGGAAAAAGTGAAATGGGAAGACCGAGTAAGGAATGGAGAAGTATTAAGAAGAGTTGTAGAAGAAAGAAACATGCTGAAAGTCATCAGAAAGAGGAAACGGAACTGGATTGGACTTTGTTTGAAGAGGGACTGTTTATTGAAGGAAGGAATAGAAGGAATGGTGAAGGGAAAAAGGGGAAGAGGAAAAAGAAGATATCAAATGCTGGACAATACCAAAGGAGACAAATGTTCAAAAATGAAAAGACTGGCTATGGACAGAGAAAAGTGGAAGAGGCTTATCCCATGACACGACCTGCCGTAAGGCAGAATACCTTACTACTACTACTCGTGTGAGAAGTTTTGGCCGATACTAATATATGATACATATACAGTACCCGAAGGAGAGCGCTGCAACATGTATAGCATAATTTTTTAAGACACACACCTAAGAATTAAATACAGAAGCCTGAAATGAATACTGAAACAAAACCATAGTGTCTCACGTTTTCCAATATATTACCAGGAAAAATTGGCCAAGGTTTTCAGGGACCATCCATGTGTATCAGAGACTCAAAGGTTACGGTATGAGTTAGGTATCTGACATTCGGAGCACGGGATCCTTTCTGGGTAACATCTTATTTTCTTTTTTCACACACACTATGTGGCCAAATTTCGCACTGGGGAAGTAACAATAGTATCAAAGAACTCTGTGACCTGCCCATGAAAGAGCTTAGTTAAAGGTAGAAAACAGGCAGGCCAATCAATCTTAGCGCATAGCATTTATAAATAGTAGTTACTGTTGGATGCAACACCAAGCACAATTCAACGAGCCGTCTTACTATTATCACTGGTCTATGGTGACGAGTCTTGCCGTTATATGATTTACATTAACTCATTCTTAGTGGTGACTGGAGATCCTGTTATTTTTGAAGATCAAACGTGACTGTGATAGCAAAAACAAAGCATTGATTCCTGGTATGAACTAACTCGCTCTGGTTGTATGGTTTTTCATGACAGACAGCTTCAACGTTTGATGAGCCTCATCACTGAAATATTCATTTCAGTTCAATATTTCTCTCCAATAGAGACGTTTCACCAAACATTCATTGCCAAATGGATACTGTCGCTTTTGATAGATTTAATATATTGCAAGATGCAGTTGTTTAACTGACAGCTCTTCTACAAATTACTTTCGTTACGAATAAGAGATGTCTACCATTCTCTTTAGTCTAAGCCTGGCCAGCTGCAGAGACGAATACATTACACAGCACATGTCACTACTAACTTCCTCCGGTGCGACTACATACGCAGTCGACAAGGCATTCTTTATCTGTGTGTGCGTAGAGATGTCCATAGAAATACAATAACCCAAGACCTGTGCCTCATCCGCGTAGCGGCACCACGCGAGCAGCGCTCGCTGCTCACCGCTCGCTGCACACGCGTTGCGGAAGCACACGGCCAGCACCTCTCGCACTCAGTATCACCTGGCGTGCAGCCACTAAATGGCCCTGACACATGGCTAAGGAAACATGGACTCTACAAAGCTTCGTCACAGAGCAGCAGAACTAATGGATCCGGCAAGCGTTGGAGTGCATTTCTAATTATAATTTCTTTTTAGCTGTCAATGTCTCATGATTTCTGTTATATCCTAGCCAGTAATGCCACCCGAGCCCGCTGCCAAAAGGTTGGCAGCATCAAAGTCCGGACGCCGTCCGCATAAGCAGCGCCAGCGAGACAGGAAATCGCCGCAAGTCTGCGCGCGCCACCGCTGGCTTCTGGTTTCTTAAGCGCTGGAGTCGCGAGCGCTAGGACAGTTCTGTATTCGCCGCTCAGTTGTATACTCGCCACCGAATTGTGTACTTGTTAGTCAGTTGTGTGTTCATCGCAGCAGAGTTGTTGTTTGTCGTCAGCCGACGCTGACCTAGCCGCTCCGACTCGAACTAGACAGATCTCTGTAGACACGGAGTTCACTACTGTGTTTCTGTATCTTCGTTAATAAAGATAAGTACCGACTTTTATTTAATCAGTGTTTGGGTTTTCATCTTTCTGTTCACTGTTCCAGCGGACCGGTCGGCCCGCTATTAAAAGTGTGGCGGTGACTTCGTAAGCCGTTTCTACAGCGAATTGTTTGTCGCTACGAACGCCGCCACAAAAATTTCTATGCTGAAGTATTACCACAGCGATTGAGCATGATATGTGTAACGAAAATTAAAATGATTATAGAATACTGAATGTTATTAAAGACCGAACTGTAAATTTGCGTGAAAGAATAGCTGATGTAATAATGCTCCTAAAGTCGCACTGAAATCGAGACGTATTTTGGACAAAACAGATGCAAAAGATTGATGTTGAGGAGTGTGACAGCAGATTTTAATGTCAAATTTGTTTATAATCAACAAAAGAACTTCAGTCCAGCTAGAATGTACGCTCTCGTGTGTAAGTCGAGCGAATGAACTTAAAGGAAAAATTATGATGATAGTATTAACTGTACTGACCAGAAAGGGGAAGGAACTCAACGATTTAATGGTATGCAGAGATGAGCTTATTCGAATAAATGTCTACCTGGATAATTATTCGAATAAGTGGAGCATCAAACAAATTTATCAGTAACTTAAATAAGGAATAACATAATATGCTACTGTATTTTCTTTGTACTAAATTCCATTACTATAGCCGGCCGGTGTGGCCGAGCGGTTCTAGGCGCTTCAGTCTGGAGCTGCGCAATCGCTACGGTCGCAGGTTCGAATCCTGCCTCGGGCATGGATGTGTGTGATGTCCATAGGTTAGTTAGGTTTAAGCAGTTCTAAGTTCTAGGGGACTGATGACCTCAGATGTTACGTCCCATAGTGCTCAGAGCCATCTGAACCATTACTATTGTTTGTTTCCTTTGCTCAGTGCTGTTTCTGATTCATAAATAACTTATTAATGGCTTGTTCAGAAACATGCCTCGGTGGCTCCAGACTACAAAGCTGAAGGTTAGGGGTTTAATACCCTGTTGGTCCTCTAATCTTTTTCTGTTACTTATCGCATATTTCGGACACGGCCGAAAGAACAGACACCATATATATATATATATATATATAATTATATAGTTCTGGCAACACCGGCCATTACCTTCTTCTTCTGTGCGGATGCACACATATTCCCCGAAATCTTACGGGAGGCCGAGCGGTTTTAGGCGCTACAGTCTGGAACCGCACGACCATTACGGTTGCATGTACGAATCCTGCCTCGGGCATGGATGTGTGTGATGCCCTTAGGTTAGTTAGGTTTAAGTAGTTCTAAGTTATAGGGGACTGATGACCTTAGAAGTCAAGTCCCATAGTACTCAGAGCCATTTGAGCCATCTCACGGGACTTGGTAAGAATGTCTTCCTCGAGTAATGAGTGTGTTGGGGTGGGACACCACGAATGTAGTGTGTGGACATACAAGGTGAGAATGTGGGTCTCGCGGGAGGCGTGCGCGAGATAGTCCCTGCATTCGCGCTATCCTCTGTGGCCTTGGTGGCTCAGATGGATAGAGCGTCTGCCATGTAAGCAGCAGATACCGGGTTCGAGTCCCGGTCGGGGCACACATTTTCACCTGTCCCAGTTGATACAGATCAACGCCCGGTAGCAGCTGAAGGTATTGATATAATTCTAACAGCTTCACTTCCTTTACAGTGTAACAGACGCAAAATAAAAAAAAATAAAAATCATTGGCTGGCAGCCTTAGCAGTAAAACTACCGATGCGACCCAGTGTCCCTGACCTTGCGCCTGGCAGTACTCCACCACACTCTGATAACATATAGAAGTACCCTACGTAAGTAACCAAAGACGAGAATGCAGCTAACAGAAACTAATAATATGCAACACTTTCCGCCATTGTACCAAGATTGCTAACACTATCGGATATGGATGTCTCACTGATATAATTATGCAATTCGTTCATGTTTCTTGTGCTAAAATGAGAGAACAAAGTAAGAACTGAGTGGTTGCTAATCAATACACTTTAAATACAAAGTCTCCTAAAAGGGTTTGTGGTTGGCTGCAGGACTTGCAGAGTCATCTGAAAGAGTTCAGAGCTAAGTTTGAGTAAGCTTCCCGTTACAATATAGGACAGTTATTCGATCCGTTATTTGTCAGTGTAGCTACATAGAGTTTTCAGATTGAAAATCTACGGGAGACATTAGGTTTGGGTACAAAATAGAATCCGTAATATTGGACCGCACTAGTAACCGTTTTATTGGGAAAGTGTCAAGAGACGATTGGAAGACTTTCTTCCGCTTTCTACACCAGTTGTAATTATTGCAGCAATGTCTTACACACGAATTAAAACAAATAGCTCACCTATAGTGCCGTCCATGAATAAGGGAGGCTTACAACAAATCATAGCCATGTAATAGTCAAAGAAACGTCAAAGAAAACGTAAAAAGAAAATTTATTTTGAAAGTGGTTTGCTAGTTGAAGCTAATGTGGAATCACATCGATGTTATTTGCTAGAGCTATAGCGGAATTGATGATTTCTCAGTTTTTGCCGAAGAAGGTTGTAATTAGAAATCGTATGTCGTTAACCCTCAAATAAAGACGATTATAGGAGATATAACACGCCGATAATCCTCCTTGAACGCGTAGAACGTACTTTCTTTAGTGTGTCACAATGTCAATTCATTGAAAATCAAATAAACGTTCTACAAGATGTTTCATAAAAGAGTTTCTCTGACCACTAATTTAAAAGCAACAAAACGTATATTTATTTAATAAGTGACAAAAAACCGGAGCCAAAAATGTCATTGGATTTCAAACTTTATCTATTACTCGTTATGCATTTTATTCACTGAAAAGGAATAAATGTTTTTATTCATGTAAGGGAATAATGTGTCGAACAACCGTTTTGTTTGTTATTCGCGAATAATGAATAATAATAATTTGTATCTCTATTCGTTATTCATTTTTCAAGTAAATTTTGCCTAAGTCTGGTGATAAGTGAAGCGCATCGCGCATGCACACATTGCAAATTCATAGCTTATGTGCAATTAAGTGCGAGCGCGTGATATTCGCGTTGCTGTGTACAAGTACTCACTCGTTCAACTGCAGCATTGGTCAAATTCGGCACTTAGCCGACGTTTGCGAAGTGTATTCGCACTCTGTCACACTCGGATGGGCCACACACTTGCAGGGCTCTAGCCTTCACCATTTGTTATTGGTGCATCTATTAAACAGTTAGCATGAAGACGTACAGCAGTGGAATAGAGAAGGGAAGACAATAGTTCTGGTAGGCAAATCTCTATATACCTCTATCACATGTCCATGTTAATAGGAGCAACTTTAGTCTCGAGGACGCTTACCAGTTGCGTAACTAATCAGAATATCATTCCAATTAAGAAACTATTGGAAAAAACTGGTGGATCTATTTATTCGCACTATCTACTACCACTTTAAAGTTAGGAGGCTTTGTTTTTGTAAGTACAGTAAGTCCAGAAACAAGAGCAGACTGCACGCAGTGCCTGTGATACAAACAAATGCTCAAGATGTTTGAAGGTGACACATCCGGCTACGTGGATAGTGTTATTGCCGCTGAAAACACATGGATTTATCGGCAAAATGTTCCAAGCATGCCAAACGTAAGTTTTCTGAAATTGATGGTTCACTGACACAGTCCGAAATCGCTTCTCTGTCAAAATGAGAATCTTCCACATTGTAATAATAAAACTGTAAAACAGTTGTGTCTGTGGGACAACGTATAGGCTTTCTTTCATCAAAATCGAAACACAGAAAAAAAGGTATCGTAATTTAAAGTTTTATCTAAAATCATCTGCCCGGCTTAGTAGTTCGGGTGTTTATCTCAGTGACACGATCTTCAGGGCACAGTACACCAAAGAATCAATAATGACGCTGTTAGTCTTTTATTGCAGTACTCTAAAGAACCAATAGATGGAACTGTTAATTTTTTTAAAGTACTGACATATGTATTTTCGGAAATTGGTATCAGTAATCAAATTAAGCGCCACAGTTTGACATTTAGGCATATAAATTAACAGACAATTTACTTGGCTAATATATAGGGATTTATTGATTTCGCTTTGCGTATTAAAAACAACAACATTACTTCGCTTCTTTCGATACGTTTTATTTATATTTGACTTCTTTCGTAGGTAAACTTTTTACCTCAGTGATTGAAGTATTTTCGTAAATTTATTTCAGTGACAGAATTAAGCGCCACAATCGTATCTTAACGAATGCGTGTCGTGAATCCAAATCAAAACTGATGTAGCATACGTGAGAATTAACAATGAGGTTGCCCCACGTTGGGCGCCAAAAGGTAGTAAATCGAAATCAGAACTGCTGTAACATGAACGCAAATTACTAATGAGTTCGGCCCACCACTGGAGCCAAAAATTTACTAAATCCAACGATCATACAGTGAAATCAAATAGCATAAGCTTATAAGTTCAAGGGATTGCTACGAAAATGAAATTGGAGGGTTAAATATGAAATACTAGCATTTATTACAGTTTCTTTTGTACAGTTACAAATCTCGAGGCCAAATTGATTCGGCATGGACACGACTCAGTTATCAAGGAGCAGGAGCGAGGAACAAATGAACGAACTTATCTTTCTTCGTAGTCATTGTTGTGATGTGGTGTCGGTGGCAGACGCTGGGTCGTTACGGCACGTCACCTCGTAGCTGTGCGGCGCGGCAGCGTGTTGGCAGTCCGCATCTGTGTTGCTGCAGCTTTGTATGAGGCCCGTGATGGATTCCGCATTGACTGGCCGTGGAGGGTCGGGTGGCAGAGGCAGCGTTACTGCAATGTTGAGAGGTGGATGTCAGGAATGGATATTGAAATGTGAAGGTGGATGCTTAATTCCCAAGCATTCGATAGTTCGGATTCGTTCACTGAACATTCCTTCCGCACTGTCTCATCCACTGTCCTCTCTCCCCTCTCATGACTTTTTAGCTTCCATACTTCTCGAATTGTTCCTCCTTTAAGCGCTGTTATTGACAGACAAAGTTTGCAATACCACCCAATGACTGATCGCCGTTTCGTCACCACGCCTTCCAGAGGAGAGGAGAGATTTCATATGTTGTGTGAGATGGTGTGTGACTCGGAAACTGGCGTTTTTCTCACGTGTTCTCGGTTTAAGCCGTTCCCAATGTCGACCGCAATCATCCCGGCATATTGTTCTGATATTTTTCCTTTTTTTTCCGCATTCCCTAGACGTCGTGAAAACAGCCACAACATACTTGTTTATAACTGCTCTTTCTGGGTGAGGCCTGGATATTGTTATGTTTGTGCTTCGTCCAAGAATCTTCTGGTGTTCGTTATTTATAAGCATCCTTGTTACCGTATAGCAAACTTTTCTAGGAAGGTACATTCTTCTTCAGCAGTTCCATAATTTCACCTACCTTCCTGTGCTGTGTGTATTCTTGATGGTTTTGTGTCTACGCTCCGTCTCAGCGCTTGCAGGGACGCATGAATTATCGACACATTTCTCACTTTATAAGGCAAGCCAATTCTTCTGTAGTAAGCCACAAGTTTCTCACGCACCCCTGTGAGCATTATTGGCGCTTTCGTGTTTAGCCTCCATCTCAGTGACTGTAGGGGCCCATGAATTATTGGCACATTTCCCATTTTTTAAGGGAGGCCGAATTCTTCTGCGTCAACCCAGGCTGCCTATTCTTGAGAATCTCCCGACATCCAATAGCATTCCCCCGTGACGGGTGCAGAACGCCCCGATGTCCGCATCTCCCAGTTCCAGTCACGGCCAGCAGTTCAAGGCGCTCCTCTCGTTCTGTGCCACTGATCCTGGGAGGCGGCGAAAGTGCCTGGCGATGAATGTATTTTAAGCATTTGTTCGGTGGAACGGACTTGATTAGATATGACTAACGTGACTTTAAGACAAGTCCTTTCTGTAAAAACTAACACGTTTGCATTTGTGTAATAAGAACTCTTCTTTGTCTCGTGATTATTTTGGGTAGTCATGCTAACTGACTGATGATTTGAATCAGTCGATTCAATGGAGGTACCAAATGGAATACAACTTCAGGGTCAGTAGTCTGTTAAAGGTTTTCAGACAGCAATTATGCAGCAACAACGTTCAAAACTATGGTACAGTAGTGAAGAGTAAAAACTCTGTCTCACGGATTAAAGAGAGGTTAACGACGCTTATTAAAACAGTTATATGCTATAGTGGGGAACTGCATCTTGCGGGATATTTACGTCACATAGCTGAGATGCATCAAAAATGTTCGAGAGCACAAGAAAGAACAGCAGGTAGCTCCCGCTGTCGACCATGTTGTGACAGCAATATTACAAATTTCTGTGAACCAATAGCTTTTGTAGAAGTAGTAAAAATGTCGTGTCCAGCTGAAAATTTGTTTTATGAGTGGAACTGAAAGATGTAAAGGAGCACGAGAAATAATTGTGGAATGCTTAACTAAGTAGGACTAAATTGAAAGTGTTTCATACCCTGTATGTTAAAAGTCCCCCATGATCCATTGACATTGGCGACGAGGGATGGCTGACGTGCCACAACAATGCAGATAGCTGTACAGTAGGTGCAATCACAACAGAGGCTTGAAGATAGGACAAAAAAAACTTTGGTTACTGTACAGTAGTAGCAGCCTTTAGAGTAGTCGCAAGGGCAACAGTCTGAACGACTGATCTGGTATTTTAACATCAGTTAACATGGCCTTGTTTTTCAAGTACTGTGAACGTCTGAAACCCGTAATTGCTTACATCTCTGCTGTACAGCTTAATTACAATGCCATCATATTGGGTAAACTATTCCGGAGGTAAAATGATCTCCCATTCGGTTCTCCGGACGGCGACTACACGGGAGACTGCACATCAGAAGAAAACAAGAATGGCAATTTATGGGTCGTAGGATGGAATCATCCATCCATTAATCGGGTACGTATTGTAGGGATTTTAAAAGGGAAATGAATGGACTAAAGTTAGGTAGTACGATAATGGAAATTAGTGAAGCGTGGTAGTGAGAAGAACAGGACTTCTGGTCGGATCAGTACAGGGTTGTCAACATAAAATAAAATAGGGATAATGCACTTGTGGACCTAATAATGGAGACGAAAAAAGGAAAGCGGGCTAGCCGCTATGAACAGCATAGTGACCACATTATCGTAGCCGAGATAGACGCGAATCCAGTACTCATCACAATGGTACAAGTTTATATGGATGTTAGCTTCGCAGATGATGAAGAGATTGAAAGGATGTATTATTAGATAAAGGAAATTATACAGGTAGTTAAGGAGATGAAAATCTGATAGTGATGGCTGACTGGAATTTGGCTGTTGTAAAAAATACCAAAAAAACAGAAACAAAAAAAAAACACGAAAACTTGGACTCGTGGAAATTAATGCAACAGGAGTCGTGAGTCGTCTAGTAAAATTTTGCACGGATCATCGTGGAAGACGATTGTGTACGATCTCAGATCCACAGTATAATGGTAAGACTGAGATTACGAAACCAGGTTTCAAACTTTCAATTTCCAGGAACAGATGTGGACTCTGATCATAATTTATTGGTTGTGAACAGCGGACTGAAACTGAATAAATTGCAAAAATATAGGAAATTAAGCGGAAGGGATGAGGGTAAACCGAAGGAACCAGAGGTTGTTGAACGTTTCCGGGGAAGTTTTAGCCAACATTGGACTGACCCAGAATAGGAACACAATAGAAGACGGACGGGTAGGTTTGAGAGACGAAACAGGGAAGGCAGCAGAGGATCACATAATTAAAAAGACAAGCCTCGTAGAAATCTCTGGATATATTATTGATACTGATATAGTGTTGAATCTAATTGACAATACGAGAAAATGTAAATATGGAGAAAATGAAACATGCGAAAAGGAATACAGACGTCTATGGAATGAGACTGACAGAAAGTTCAAAATAGTTAAGCAGGAATAGCTGCAGAATAAATGCAACGATGTAGAAGCGTTATAGCTAGGGGAAAGATATATGCCACTTATAGGAAAATTAAACAAGCGTTTGGAGAAAAGAAAAGCAACTATATGAATTTCAAGAGCTCACGTGGTATCACAGTAGTAATCAAAGAAAGAAAGCTGAAAGGTTGAGGGGGGCTATGTAACACCGGAACAGACTTGAGGACAATGTTGCGGAAAAAGAGAAGATAGCAGGTGAAAATGAGAAAGGAGATATGTTAATGCAAGAAGGTTTTGATAGCACATTGGAAGAGCTAAGTCGAAACAAAGTCCCTGGAGTTGACGACACTCCCTCAGAATTATTGAAATCTCTTCCAGAGACATGACAAAATTATACCACCTGATGTGCTATGTGCTAGATGTATAAGACACGTGAAATACCTACAGACTTAAGGAAAAACATAATAATTCAAATTCCAAAGACAGTAGGTGCTGAGAGGTATTAATAACACCGAACCACCGGTTTAGTAAGTCACAGTAGCAAAATATTTACACGAATTCAAAAAAATTTTCGAATGTGTGTGAATCCTTAAGGGACCAAACTGCTGAGGTCATCGGTCCCTAGACTTACACACTGCTTACACTAACTTAAACCAACTTATACTAAGAACAACATACACACCCATGCCCGAGGGCGGAATCGAACCTCCGTTGGGAGGGGCCGCACAGTCCGTGACATGACGCCTCAAACAGCGAGGCCACTTATTTACAAAGGAATGGAAAAACAAGAACTGGTAAAGCCGACATTGAGGAAGATCAGTTTTGGTTCTGGAGGAATGTAGGATCACTTGAGGCAATACTGACCTACGACTTATTTTAGAATATAGGTTAAACAAAGTCAATCCTACGTTTATAGCATTTGTATACAAGAGCTACTCGGAAAGTAAGGAACGATAGGTCGCGAAATGGAAACCACAGTGAAAATCAAAACTGTTTTATTTGCAACAGTTAGTTACAACTTCCAGCTACTTATCTCCACAGTCGCCGATCCGACTTAGACGTCTGTCGTAACGTTGTACCAACTTTCCAATACCCTCGTTATAGAAGGGTGCCGCCAGTGCTTTCTGCCAATCCTCTACGCTGGCCTACAACTCGTTGTCTGTGCCAAAATGTTGTCTTGCCCCTGTATAATGCGGCTGAGAATTGTGTTGAAGAAGAAAACGCACGACAGTTATGTAATGTTGGCTGCAAAGCTTCAGGCGAAATTTCTCACCAGGCCCTCGTACTTGGCGGAAAACACTATTCTTCTAGGTATCTTTATGTGCTCCCTGTGTGCTCAGAACTAAAAAGAACGACGTAACGCTATCGACGGGCATACTAGAGACACTGACCCGCACACCTGTGCACAACTTCATCAGATTTTCGCTGTGGTTTCCATTTCGCAACCGATCGTTCCTTACTTTCCGAATAACCCTCGTATTTAGAGAAAAGTGGTGACAAAATTAACTGGACTGCTCTCTTAGAAATTTTGAAGGTAGCAGAGATAAAATATAGTGACCGAAAGGTTATTTACAAACTTGCAGTGTCTGTGTGCACTGTAACTGTTCCTGTGCATATTTTTGACGTGGTTTTTGCATCTTCATAAATACAGTTTGGACTATATGTTACAATGATTTCAAAATGGGTCCCGAAACTAGTCATCGAGTGAGTAAAAAACATGAAATTTGGAACTTTGGCTGGTTTTATTTCCAACTTGTACAGAAACCAGACAACAGTTACAAGAGTCGGACACGAAAGGGAAGTAGTGTTTGAGAATGGCGTGAGCACTAAATAAGCTGTGAAGGAAACGAAGGAAAATTTTCGAAAGAGAAATTAAGTTCAGGAAGAATAAATAGAAACTTTGCAGTTTTTCCGATGACATGCAGTTTTGTCAAGGACTTCTAAGGACTTGGGAGAGGAGTTCAGCGGAATGGATAATGGCTTGTAAATACATAATATAATGAACAACAATAGACGTAAAACAAAGGTAATGGAATGTAGCTAAATTAAATCAGGTAGATTAGGAATTACACTGAGAATTTTCTTAGGAAATGACATGTTAAGATTAGTAGCTGAGTTTTGTTATCTGAACAGCCAAATAATTGATGATGGCCAGTAGAGGGAAGGAACAACATGCAGAAAGGCAATAGGAAAAAAGGCATTTCTGAAAAAGAGGAATTTTTTAAAATCTAAAATAAATTTAAGTCTGTTCTGATGGTAGGATCTTTTCGTCTGGAGTGTAGCCTTGTATGGAAATGAAACGCAGGGAAAAGATAATTAACACAAGTCCAGAATAGAAGCTTTTGAAATGTACGTCTGTTCAAGAATGCTGAAGATTAAGTGGGTAGATAGAATGACAAATGGGTACATACTGAATTGAATAGGGGGAAAAAGAAATTCATGGCACAAGTTTATTGAAAGAAGGTTTGTGTTGATACGACACATCCTAAGGCATCAAGGAGTAGTGAGATTAATGATAAAATGACGAATAAAAGCTGTACAGGTCGACCACGACTTGAATACCGTAAGCAGGTTAAAACTGAAGTAGGCTACGGTAATTATGCAGAGATAAAGAAGCTTGCACAGAATAGACTAGCAAGGGAGCCGCAGCAAAACAGTCTTCGAACTGAAGGCAACAACAACAATGTGTTGCTTTGTCCATATGCTGCCATCTCTAAAAAATAAAATTCCACTGCACAAACACTGAGACCACAAGGAATACGCAATCATTTCAAAACTTACGTCGAGGTTCTCACATGATACTTGGGAAAAGACGCACTTGACGCGCTTCTTGCCCCATAGCGACAAGCAGTGATGGCAAATATCCTTTTCGAAGCGAATGGACTGCCAGTGGCAACATATGTGACAGAAGCAAAATGTATTTTTTTTTAAACGTTATCAGCAATCTTATATTAATATGATAATTAAAAACCAGTCTTGATCGCAAATTTCTTTAAACGGAGTGACCAGTTTCAATCATTAAGAATCATCTTCAGACTCCAGAACGGCAGGTGGACTTTCATGGAGCAAGCTGCGCCGACCCACGACGCTGGACTGAGTGCTTCAGCGTCGTGGGTCGGCGCAGCTTGCTTCATGGAAGTCCACCTGCCGTTCTGGAGTCTGAAGATGATCCTTAAGGATTGAAACCGGTCGCTCCGGTTAAAGAAATTTGCGATCAAGACTGTTTTTTAATTAACAGAAGCATAATGCTTGATGAATAATTTTCCCTCTTTAGCAAAGCTTTCTCAAATCCCACTAGTTCACTGAGGACACACAACATTTGTCTAGAATGGCTTCATAAAGTTCCTTCACCTTACTGAAAATTCCAAACGTGTACTGACTGGCTAGTTATTTCTGTCAAACAGGTTACCCCACAGATCGCAATTGCTATCTGGTTCGTCTTCGTTGTTCTCTCCCTTCCTCTCTGTCCCTATCAGCAGCACACTTGAACATTTTGCAGCATCTGAAACGTGCTCATCCCTGCACGTGCCCTCTTCTTCTTCTGGTGCATTTAACAGTGCACATAAAAATCTTCTTAAGTAAAAAATATCTAATGTCAGACATCAATCTTCCATTGCACTGCATCCTAAATATTCTGTCTTTTTCTCTTTCGATTTGCTGGTCTACATATCTTCCCATTCTTCGTCATCTTCGTCACACTCTACATCCGAAGCTAGAGTCACATCTACCGCCAAATCATCTGTTTAAAACTCCTCACAATCTCCTGTTGGTTTTCGGCTAACTTCACCTACAGCTTCTCGCCCTTGGTCCCCTAACGCCATTCCCTCTTCTTTTACAGTGACAACCATGCTCACAGAATAACTTCCTTCTACCGGCGTTTCTGCACTATCTATGGGTTTTAGTTTGATCCTTTCTTCTTTCGAACTCACCAGTGTAAACATCTCCTTCGAGTGTAGCGCAACATGGCTATATTTCAGAAAATCAAGTACTAATATCTTTCACTGTCAAATTCTTCAAACTGAATAATTCTGCACTATATGCATGTGACTGACACTCAAAATCTGCTGTCACTTGCTCCTTAACCTCTGCACAATTTCTGTTCACTAAACCTCGTTTTCTTAAACTCTGCGTTTTAAATAACATTCATTTCTCTTTATCACATGTCACATAAACTTCCAACACCGACATTCTGCTTCCAGAATCGAGTATACACTATACTACATTTTCCCCACATGTGCACACTTATTACTGGATATATAGTGTCCTCTGTTCTACAGTGAAAGTTTTTGATTCCTGCTGCTAACGTTTCCTTCAGTTTTTCGCATTTTGTAAATAGGGCTCCCGTCAGACTTAACGTTACTAACTGCAATATTGGAGCCTCCACTGCTAGTCAGCTTCTTTCTTTAGGCCTATTCCTCTGTTCGTATCTTGGGTTATGACCACATACTTCCATTAGTTGGGCTCTTCCTTCTCGCTGATCTTTAAGTCTCCAATTGTTTCTCCTATAATCGTGCTTTTAATGAATATGGTGTGACTGTTAGCAGAAAAGTTAGAATTTGGACGGCAGCAAGTTAGTCGATATTTTGGTCCCATCATCTGTGATCAGTCTGGGTATCCTCCCCATTTCCTTTTCTTCATGGCGGGCGTCTCGTTCTCCAGTTTTGGCTATTCTTTTGCCGGCTTTCAGGAGGGAAATGCGTTTGTATCGTAACAATTGCAATAAATGTTGGAATCCTAACACATCTTGTAAGTTCCTTCTGGCTACTACAATTTCTCTCTGTATATACTCCAGGAGTATCGTCAAATAAATTCGGATTAGTTCTGCTGGCTCATAAGGCACGTCTAAGATTTGATTTCTGACGACCATCTCCTGCAAATATAGGCTTGGGTGCTGCCATTTCGAATTTGCTTATTGTTCCATCATCACTATACCCAGTTTAACTTGATCCTCTTTTGCTTTTGACCACTATTCATCAATAACAGCGCACTTAAACTCTTCGTATGTCTTACACTTTCTTGCAATCTACCACATTCTTGCTGCTGACTCTTCCCATGAAAAGTGTGTGCAGCAGAGTTAATATTCAAAACATGTGGCCACTATCTAAGTAATGCCTCTTGGAATTGCTCAGTCCAAATCTTTAGGTGTAAGCAGTTCGATACACCCAAAAACAATGAATATTTCTGCACTGATACAAACTGATTTCTGATCTCTTCTTCATCTACATCACACGATAATGTTTCAACGGTTGTGATGGTAATTACCGGTGAGGTTCAATGTTTCGGAACTCCTCTGATGCGACATAGCCTGCCTGTAAATTTTCTAAATTCCTCTCCTTCCATATTTTTCCCTTCTTTGCCTTGGTTCATCAAATTTTCTTTTCCGTTACTGCTTGCGTTTCTGCTGCCCGCCTTTTCTCTCATTAGTATATCTGATGTTTCCCTATTCCTTTTTTTATGTGAGTCTACATCTCCTCGAACTGTAGAAAGTCCTTAATTTCTTCATGCTCACGTAGGCTTACTGATACTGCCCTGTCAGAAGTGGTGTCACTGTGTGTCGATAACTGTTCAGCAGTGGTAATTAACACTTTCACTTGTTCTATTACTCTGCCTAATGTATTCGTCTGTGAGTTCTCATATTCCTCCTTCCATGATTTTATTACTTCATTGTTCTGTGTGTTGGCATCAGTGTTCTGTGGGTTGGCGTCTCTTTAAAATGTCCGCAGTCCGTTTTGTATTTTGTGCCAACGTATCTACATTAGTATTAAAATCTTGCGCCTTTTCATCTATCATCTTATGAGCTGTGTTTATATTTCTGTAATCTGGCCAATAATCTTTTTTTCTAATAATTTAACCCGCGTCTCTCCATTTCTTTACTTGATCGTCGAGTTTTTTTATTTATTGGCACAATCTGTTCTTGTATCTTTTTTAGATTTTCTCTAGTCTTGAGTCATTCTTCCAGTTTTTCGAAATGTATGTCCCTTTTTTCTTGAATCATTCATCATTTAATTTTTTGCCTCAGTTAACTTTTCACATCTCTTAAATCGTTCAGTCAGTAAACACTGCAGGTTGAATGCTGGAGGTTGTTGAGGAATGATCTACATCACTCTGTGCTGTTTTCGTGGCCTATTACCTTGAGATTCTCTGTTAGACGCGAAATTTCTCTATCACTGTTATATCGTCAGCTTATGACATTTCCTCGTTAATCTGTGCCTGACTTTATTCGTTCCCTACATTCGTTTCATTTCGCGATCTTTCGCCCTACAACTTACTGAAATTTACATTTGAACATTCTCCTCCTCACATTCCATACACACACTACACCTCCTAAAGCAAAAGACGCTAAGTACATAAAAAATGTAAAAAGAAATAAAATCCCTTTCAATTCCAACAATGGCCCTAAGGTGGACAACAGTGGACACATACTAACATCCTCTTCTTCTGTAATAAAACACATGAAATGATTATGCAGCTGCAACTTAAAATTAATTTATTTTAGCTAATTTAATGATAATTGAGATGTCAGCTGGAAATCCTTCTTCAAAAGTAAGTTATAATTGGGAAAATTTTCGCGGATCTAACTGCAATGTCACGAGTTCGCAAGTAAACGTATCCAGAGCAGAGTCACTACTTTCTAAGTTTACATTGTCTCACGTGGCAAGTGGGTAGAATACCTTAATTGGAATCTTTGATTAAATATCTGAATTTGATCCAGTATATTTGACATAAGTAGCTCATCACTCAACAAAACAATGATAAAAGAATTCATCTGACTACGAAATCAGATAACGGTATCAATGAACTCATTTCATTCTAATTACTTAGTTCAGTTCATTAGGAATGGTTTGACAATCATTGAAAATATAAAGCCAATGCCTTGGAAAATCTGGACAGGGGATCTGGAATGTGGTTCAAATAAATGCGTATCTCGACGAAGCATTTACATTCTCGTAAGTTGTACCATGATTGCTAAATGTTAGTGCATATAGACAGAAAATACTACAGAAGGATATGTGTGTGCTTCTATTTCTGAATTTGAAAGCATGTTGAACCCCTTAGTGCAAACAGGTCTTCAGAATGAAGACTGAAATTACTAAACTTCGTTACAAGTCACTCCTCTTTCCCTGTAGTTCGTTTTGCTGTTGTTGCTGGGTCTCATCATACACATAATCTGCAAGTAGCAGCTGGCATGGTTGCAAAATTCAATCATTGGATCTGCACCAACAACTCCTCCTTGTGTAAGTTCAACTAAGCTGGAGAGAAGTCATCCAAAAGTGAAATTTGCCATTGGAGAAGCCTGTGAAGACACCAGCCTGAGAAGACGCCTATCGTGGAAGTAACTCTCTGATGAGCGATTCCGACAAGGGAAACTCTGTGTTTTTCGGCGGCGCGTGATTTGTGATTGGCTGATAACTAACTCTTGTGAGTGCCAACCAGTGAGAAGTTATCTTACAAGAAGCTGGTCTCCCTCTCTTAATCTTGTTTCAGCTGGTTAACCAGTTAAAAAAGTTGTTAGTCTTGGGACTCCAAAATGTGCCCCACTTACTTCCTCTCTCTGCCTATTTTCGTGTGCCGGCCAACACGAAAGCACCTCTTTAAGTACAGTTGCACTCCTTACTCTCACTTCTAAATTACTTGCATGAGCCAACAGTAGTCATTTTTACATTTCTTTGAACGTTTAGTTTGGAGGCACCTCGGCTAGGAGTAAGCATCTCATGATCTTCAAACGAGACCGCCGGCCGCGGTGGTCTAGCGGTTCTAGGCGCGCAGTCCGGAACCGCGCGGCTGCTACGGTCGCAGGTTCGAATCCTGCCTCGGGCATGGATGTGTGTGATGTCCTTAGGTTAGTTAGGTTTAAGTAGTTCCAAGTTATAGGGGACTGATGACCACAGATGTTGAGTCCCATAGTGCTCAGAGCCATTTGAACCAATTTTTTTTTTCGAGACCTAAACGTTTCATTTTCGTTCCACTTTCTAAGATATTGTCTTAACAGCCCGTGGTTTTCGGTGAATATTGACGGCCAAATAATAGTTCTTCCAGATCTCTGCTGTTTAGTGGCACGCATCGTGTGACCAAACAGTTCAGGAACAACAGACTCTGTCGTCCCACACTTACCTGTGCATTCTGGCAATGGGGATGAGGGACTGACTCCCTGCAGTTTACGGCCCTCATTCTCCGCAAAGCCGAGCCGGTTTTTACAGTGGCTTCTCATTTAGCTATGCATGCAGTTTAACGCAGGAAACTGTAATTTAAGTAGTTGAGTACTGACAGTCACTGGTACAGATTCACATTTCATTTTCCATTGGGGATTCATTAATTCCAATTTGATTTGACTCTACAACAGGTTTTACAAAAGTTAGAGGACAGTTTGAAAAAACCAGTCGCATAACACTATCAACAGGACCTTAAAATGTAGTCATCCTTCCTTCGTTTTCGTGGTTAGAATAACCAGAGATGTAATGACAACTCCGTAGGGCAAGTAGGGGCAGGAATTGGCTGTCGTCTTATTAAAGGAAAAAATGTGGCATTTATCTGTATGGTTTTCCGAAAGCACAAGAAATCTAAATAATAACGACCATACGGGGAATAGAATATTATTTATGCCAGTTACGAAGTCACTGTGTTATCTCTCCTGGTCGAAGACATATAGGCCTAAATGAAGAAGTAGATATTCCTGTTTTGCAAACCATTCCCACAACTCTTATCGATAACTCTTCAGATCGTACGACGCTGCGTGGAGTTAGACTTACCCATAAGATCAGGGTTGCAGCTGAGTAGAGCACTTGCCCGCGAAAGGCAAACGTCCCGAGTTCGAGTCTCGGTCCGGCACACAGTTTTAATCTGCCAGGAAGTTTCATTATGTATTTTGACTGTTTAGCGGAATATATGCTGCAATGAACAGGGAAAGAAGCCGAGGCAAACTGAGGTTTTCAGTCGATCTCACACATACGCTCAGATAGTGTGTGTTAAATTCCTGGAGGCACACGTTGCGGACAGGAAACTTGTCGAGGGTTCCATTTAACACAAAGTGATGCGTGCGCTTCTTCGAAGCTTTAGAGGAGCCACCAGCGAGCAGTACATCTCATTCATTGATTATAGTTGACAAACAGGTGAAAAGAAACAGGTGGTATTTGCAGCAGCAATAACAAATACCGATAGGCCCTACTCGATCCATCAAGAGACGACAAAATTGATGACGACCGGGAATATATTCAGCTCAGGAAGACGCTGTGACAGAAAAATAGGGGAAAATAAGTTGAAGACCTGTGCAGTAAAGAAAGCCAGGCACCTGTAATTATTGCAAAATTTTGTTCTTGATGTGAAATCATGGAATCATGAAACAGATACCAAAGAAATGAAAAACAAAGTTATAAGTGTTACAATGGCTGGCCTTCATAGGGTCTGTCCAAATTAATTTATGTTAATTACAGAATTAACAAGTCACTGATCACGTGCGTTATTGAAGGTAAGAAGTTCCGGTTGTATATGCTCGAGGATGAAATATAGAATTTCCAATACGATATGCAATCTATAGATATATCTGCTTTTGATAAAATATAATTGTCATTCACAAGACCACTATTTTGTTTACAAAATATTGAAAGAAAATTATTCTTGCCACAAGAACTGCGCATTATTAGCATAGCTGACATCGGAAAATTATTGCGTTAGAGTCTCGATTCAGTACACAGTTTTACATTGTTGCTAACTTTCACTAGTGGATACGGCTTTTTAAGTCGTAGCATCAACGATCGGACGACTTCTCTGAAGTAGCGGTAATAGACGATATACACAAATCTTCTACATGAATAAATCTATTAGCAAAAACCATACCAAAATTCCTGCAGAATTTCCTGAGATTAGCCTTCACATACAGACAGTAAAACCTGGCAGGGGCCTTTAGTTTAGTGATATGAATAAATCTGACAGGGGTGGCCAGAACATGCTTCACGCGGCTCTTGTCTCAGTCTAGTGCGGCTCTTGCCAACCTGCCAGTGCTGTAAAGCACCAGCCGTTTTGTCGCCTTTGCACGTTGTACACAGCAGGCATTTTCAGTATCCACGGTGTACGCACGTAATCCTAAAGTAGTCAGCTTATTCCCTCCAATCCAAAACAGGCCATCAGTTCAAATTCTTAACAGAAGATAAGTACCTGGTGGTGCAGCTACTCACGGAAGTGTGGGTCGTGGTTATAGTATGGCAGTGAAACTTGTTAGACCCATTTACGCTGAAAAAATATTTGCACTTTTACCCACTGGGTGCAAATCTGGTTCTGTTCCCCATATTGCGTCAAGGCACGGCATCCACGCTGTCATTTGACAAACCATAACGCGAGGAAAACATATAGCTATCGACAAGAGAGACCTTGCGCTGTTCGTGAAACATTTATGCGAACGGTAGCAGTTACAGTGATGCATTGAGAGAGTACTGCCGACTGAAAGGTCTGAGGAGAGATCCAATGTCATTAAATGGTTTAAACAAGATGATAATGAAATTCGGAAACACTGGTGAGTTTTGTATGACACCTGGAAGAGGAAGGCGTCCTATCCCGGTAGAAGTTACTAACAAAGTGGCTGTTGTAACTGACCAAGCAGCAAGCCCCCGGGTACTGCTAGGGCTCATGCAGTGTCACGAGAATTTTCCGTTTCATAGTCTACAGTACGGAAAGTTTTGTCGACTATCTTACTCTAGTAACCGTAGAAGATCCAGATAGTGCAGCAACCGAAATCTCACGATACTCAGCAACGTTCCGAATTCGCTCTTCGGTTCCTGGCGCGGATCGAAGTTGATGACATGTGGCCGGGCAATATTTTACGAAGTGACAAGGCACTTTGCCATTACAGGGTGCAGTGAATACGCAGAACTGCTGAATTTGGGGTACTGTTAAGCCGCGTGTTGTGCACGAAGAGCCATTGCACTCGCCATATTTGACTGTGTGGTGTAAATTCACAAAACCATTATTCTCGGTACGTTCTTCTGTGGAGAGAATACACCCGGAGGGCTCGTCAGGTGTACCGTGACGTCCGCATGTTATCGAGACCTCCTTGTACAGCATTTGACTCCTGCTTTGCCAGAGCGCAACTGTATGGAAATGTCGTATCGCTCGCCCTTTGAAAGGTCTGCTTAATGCAACCTTGCATGACGTCCTATCTCCAGAACTTTTCCAGATGCGTCGCCTGCTAGATCATGTGACCTGAATGCATGTGACACGACTCTGGGGATATCTAAAAGAACGCGTTTACCAGGGACACGTTCGGTGTCTATCTAATCTGAAGACCAGTGTACAGGAAGACGTTGCTCAGATTCCACCGAAACTGCTGCGAGGAACTGCTGATCACGTAGTTTTACGGATGCAGCATCTCGCCGACCTCTCTGGATAACAATAAAATCAATATTATATCTTTCTCGCATGTCTGACCTCCTCTGCCCACGTCCCATTCTTAAGCCATTACATATGGAAATATTTCTATACGTATTTCTTACATTCTCAGCGACATATTTTCACCTGGTGGACAAAATTGGAACAAATTATTGTCCAACGTAAATAGACTGCGCATTAACACATTAGTGTATCTACCAAGTTTCGCTGCCATATGATACGAGGGTTGGAACTTAAATAGTAGCAACTATTTATTCGCAACTGATACAAAAGAGTTACATATTTGCACCTGTTACTGTCCTTCAAAGTAGTCACCAGCGTTGTGTAGAACCCGTTGCCAGCGATGTGGAAGGCCTAGTATACAGTTATCAGAGCCTGTTCTGTTGATGGTGCGAATGGAGCTGTCTACTGCCTGTCAAATCTCTGGAACAGTTCTGAAGCGAATGCCACGAAGTGGTTCCTTCATCTTCGGAATCAAATCAGAGTCACAAGGACTTAAGTCCGGAGAGTATGGTGGATGGTACAGTACTTCCCAGTCCCATCGAGCGAACAGAGCAGTCACAGCTTGCGCTGTATGCGAGCTCGCATTGTCGTGCAAAATGATGGGTGGGTTGCGCAGAAAGTGTCGCCGCTTCTTTCGCAAAGCTGGTCGGAGATGATACTCCAAAAACGAACAGTAATACGACTTAAGTTCTTGTGACTTCGATTTGATTCCGAAGATGAGGGAACCACTTCGTGGCATTCGCTTCAGAACTGTTCCAGAGATTCGAAAGGCAGTATACCGCTCCATTCGTACCATCAACAGAACAGGCTCTGCTAACGATATACTACGCCTTCCACATCGCTGGCAACGGGTTCTACACAACGCTGGTGGCTACAATGAAGGACAGCAACAGGTGAAAACATGTAACTCTTTTGTACTGGCTGTAAATAAATAGTTGCCAATATTAAAGTTCCAACCCACGTAATTACAGCCCACACTGGACCTATGCGCATAGCTGCACTTCAATTACAATCAGCCGTACAATGACGAGTTTCCTGGTGTATCTAGTTATTGCTTTAAGACAACTGTCGGTCTGCATTGTTCAGTGCAATAAGTTTGCGGATCCGAAAGGTAAGGTCAAATAACATCGAGGTATCAGAACTTGAGGGCAGGCTGTGCCGCATTGTGTTGGAAACAAGTGTCTTTAAAAAATAATTAAAGATATTTCTATTCCTAATAAATAATGTTTCGTGGTACGAACAAAACGCGCCGTAAAAAGGCAGCAGCTATGTTTGACCTGCGTGTATGTGAGGTGGCGGAATGGAGTGGCGCTGCGCAGTGGTTGAGAGCTTCTGGTGCTGTCAGCGCGCGCCGCCTGGGGAGGGGTGCGGGAACGAGGAGGGAGCAGTGCGACTGCGCCGCCGACGGCGGGGTAGGGCCAAAGGCCTCCCAAGCCGCAGCAGCCAATGGGAGGCTGCGTCTGGACCCGCCCAGCGCCAGCATGGCGCCGACTCGGCCCATCCCGGGGCCTCTGCAACAGGGGCGGGGTTGACAGCCACCGCCCTCCATCGGAATCCTAGAAACGTTACCCTCATCGACGGGAAGGGGAACGCAGCCAGCCAATCGGCGCACCGGTCAGTAATTGCGACGCTCACCGACGGTTGGAATCCGTCGATGAGCCGTCCTTTTGTGAAGAGTGGCTTCTGGGAACGGTACGAGATGCACAATATTTACAGCTCCTACCAAGTCGTATAGAAGGCAGTGGTCTCTATAGTAGTATAATTGTACACCCACATACCCTGCGCATCGCTCACATCAACAGAGAAGAAACACATCGAAAACACGTTATCAGGTAGCTAATTACGTCTAAATGTTTTACAGAATCTTACTAAACAGACCAGACAAAATCCATGCGATGTTCTTTTCTGGCAGGTATGTAAACAGTGTACAGCAAAAGTTTATCGTTTTACTACATTCTATCGTAAGGAAATTCGACATTGTGTAAGAGTTGAATCATTCATGATTACTGTATTTGTAAATGTATATTTTCTTTTCACAGCAGCACTACCAAGATACTTTGAAATAACTGGAAAATATTTTCAAGAGACTTGTTAACTAGCAGGTTTCTTCAGGAACTTTACTGGGGAGCAATGCAGCTTATTCGTTTCAGAACAACTCATTCAGCGAAACGGGCGACGGAGCACACTGTTCATTTTAGGTTTTTCGCTTTCTCTTGCAAGAATGTTGGCGCACGTCGCCTTTGAAATATATCTCAAATAAAGTACATTTTTCACCAGCGCACAAAGAATGAGAAAGTTCACATTTTTCCCATTGTTACATTCTGTCGGCAGGGAAAGTCTTCTCTAGAGATTCCTATAGCTTTACAATAAACATTTGTAAATGGCGTCGTTTTCGCAGCAAGGTAGAGTAGCGTACATAAGAAAGAGCAAGTGACGTCGTACAAATGTCGATGTGTCTCGCATGAACGGCCCCTTCGAGAAGAATGGTATCTCAATACCCTGCCCCGCTTTCCTGATTTTATTCTCTCCGCTTTCCTTAAATAACTTTAAACGGCTGCTAGGGTGGTTTCTTCCATGCAGTCAAGACAGATTCTTCTCTCTGTCCTACGACTGAGCAAATCCTCGCAATGACTTCACTTTCCGCGAAACGTCCATAATCACTGAAACGTAATGCGAGTATTTTACTGTAACAGGAGCCACCTCATCAGAGACAACTCGCAAACGACTCTGCATGGAAATATCGCTCTTTAGGAGAGTTATATGACCAATAGCCGTGCAGTTACCCATATAGCAGACGCTGAAGAGAGTTATAAGTGGTTGGTTGGTTGGTTGGTTGGGTTGGTTGGTTTGGGGAAGGAGACCAGACAGCGTGGTCATCGGTCTCATCGGATTAAGGAAGGATTGGGAAGGAAGTCGGCCGTGCCCTTTCAGAGGAACCATCCCGGCATTTGCCTGGAGTGATTTAGGGAAATCACGGAAAACCTAAATTAGGATGGCCGGACGCGGGATTGAAACGTCGCCCTCCCGAATGCGAGTCCAGTGTCTAACCACTGCGCCACCCCGCTCGGGTTATAAGTGGTCTGCCAGTTATAAACGAGCAGTAATTAAATTAGCAGAGCCATCATCGCATGCAGGAAGCTTTACATCCGACAACAGTGCCCGAATGAAGAATAACAACAGACTCGTAAGGTAAGCGATTGTCCGACACATTTCAGTGGCTGTATACCATTGCCTTCGCGTGTCGTCGTGGAGTTCTTGTAACTGATGCGGATTCGAACCGCAGGGAATGCTATAAAGCTCACAGATGGCAGTGTGCCAACGAGGGTAATGCACTTACAAAGTGAGATACCTCAAGCGCCATCGTTCGTCCCGTAGTCCCAACCAACACTTTTTACATCGACTATTGCATGAATCTTAGGTGGCAAGTGACATATAAAATGACAAAATAGATTAATAAAAAAAGTGTCTCTCACATTCAGCCCCTTACACAGCGTTGGCCCACTTCGTTCATTTTCGTTTTCGCGTGATTAGCGTAGACGAAATGCGATGCGTAGATTTTAAGTATTATCTCAACAAATTTTCTGAAATCGCTTCACATTTGACAGATTGTTGATTCCGAAGAAAGGTAATGCAGACTTCTCGTATATTATTGCAAAAATTCGTCCTTGTCGTTGTTTCTTAAAGAAAAATATACAAAGATCTAGCTGCATAAAGACGCGTTCTTTAGGGGGCTACGTCGATCCGCCTTTACTGAATTATATTTTTATGGTTCACGAAGTTACAATTACCTGTCGCGTTCAGCCTTATGGCGCATTGGATAAAACACTAGGTTCGCGTATTGGATGACTGAGGCCGCCCGATTTCTCCATGACTTCCCTAAACAGCTTCTGATGATTGCTTTAGTAGTTCCTTCAAAACGACAATGTCTTCTTTTTGTTGGCCTAGCCTTGTCTAATATGACCTTATGATCGGGCACTATTAACAAAACTGTGATCATATTACAGACCAGAAATGACTCCACATCATAAATGGCTTAGAACCCATTTATCACATGCACTGCGAATGAGAAATTTGGTGTTCTGTCTACGGGCGCAGCAAAACTGACATACTTCTGCATTTGTGGGCCTGCCGGTGTGGCCGATCGGTTCTAGGCGCTTCAGTCTGGAGCCGCGCGACCGCTACTGTCGCAGGTCCGAATCCTGCCTCGGGCATGGATGTGTGTGATGTCCTTAGGTTAATTAGGTTTAAGTAGTTCTAAGTTCTAGGGGACTGATGACCTCAGAAGTTAAGTCCCATAGTGCTCAGAGCCATTTGAACCATTTGCATTTGTGGTCGGAAAGGCTTTCTGTTTCTTATTCCAGAATACTCCGTGAAGTTGCACGCGCGATTCTTCGGTGATTTACAAAGATAACAAATAATGAAGGCGACGGCTGTTGGATCCAGTCAGCCGAATTTTTAGCTTGTCGCTTGAGGACCGTTGGGCAATGGCAGCTCCTTCGAAATCAAAAGCATATTTCTGCAAAGTATTACTGTGAATGTTATGATGAACATACAGTACATAATGCTGTAGAACCTCGATAGACTATCGTGCTGTCGCTTTATGACCTTAAACATACTCAAGGTCAGCATTAAGACCTGGTATAGTAAAAGGTCCAGTGGTGTCAAACGTACACAGCAGGCAATAAAGTTTAGGATTTTTGTATCTTATTACGTGATGCAAACACTATTTGCTTGAGTTGAAGCTACACCATTCGTCATGGAACACGGTCTCTGTATAATTCGTTCCATAGATCAGAACGTGTTCAACAGTGAAGAGTAGTAAAGGGACCCTATTGAGACAGTCGCCTCGTCCATTTATAACACGCGAAACAATTACGAGTATAATCAACGTCAGTTGTCAACAAGTCGATCATCAGAGACCCTGCATTAAACAATCCAACTCCATTTTGAGTTACTGAGAGCATGGTGTACGTATAGTTACAGCTTTGGTGGCATTTCGGTAAAGTCATATTCAAGACCGTATTTGGGATCTGTAGAGACCTAGGCTGAACCTCTGGTGCGACACCTACCAGGCGAGATTTCTTGACAACTAAGCAGCAAAAATTTAATTTCATAACAATAACAGTAAACCATCACCTCTTATTCTTTAAAGAACCGAAGTCCCATTTACCAATGAGCTTCAAATGTCTGATTACTTCAAAAATAAGTTAATCTATTAAACACTTAAAGTTAAGCATATAAAGAGTGGTTAGAAATAGTCTGAAAAGCTTGTAAGGATGTTGCAGGATAGGTTGTGCCGAGAAATAATTGTTAAGAAATAAAATTGGATACGTTGCACCGTTTCCGAGTTATTTAGTATTGAAGTTAGCAAGTCAGGCCGTTCGCGCAAATTCGAGTGGCCCGCCAGAAACAGTGTCGCCAAACGTTTCCTTCGTTTGGTTTCCTAAAACCGAACTAGAGATCGATACAAATATTGGGCGTGGGACGGTAGTTATCATCGAACCCGAGTCAGGGGCTCAGCAGTCTCGTGCGCTATGATCTATACTACGAGCAGCCCGCCCGGTTAGCCGTCGGTCTAACGCACACGTTTCCGGGCGGGAAGGCGTGCCGGTTCCCGGCACGAATCCGCCCGGCGGATATGTGTCGAGGTCCGCTGTGCCGGCCAGTCTGTGTATGGTTTTTAAGGAGGTTTTCCATCTGCCTCGGCGAATGCGAGATAGTTCCCCTTCCTCCACCTCAGTTACACTGCTGCTCAAACACTATTTCCACGTACGCGTACACCATAATTACTCTACCACGTAAACATTGGGGTTACACTCGTGTGGTGTAAGACGTTCCCGGGGGTTCCACTGCGGGCCGAACCACACTATAAGCCTGGGTTCGGTGTGGGGCGGCGGTGGGGTGAGTGGACTGCTGTAGCCTGAATGAGATTTTCACTCTGCAGCGGAGTGTGCGCTGATATGAAACTTCCTGGCAGATTAAAACTGCGTGCCCGACCGAGACTCGAACTCGGGACCTTTGCCATTCGCGGGCAAGTGCTCTACATTCTGAGCTACCGAAGCACGACTCACGCCCGGTACTCACAGCTTTACTTCTGCCAGTATCTCGTCTCCTACCTTCCAAACTTTTTGGAAGGTAGGGCAAGTACTCTACATTCTGAGCTACCGAAGCACGACTCACGCCCGGTACTCACAGCTTTACTTCTGCCAGTATCTCGTCTCCTACCTTCCAAAAAGTTTGGAAGGTAGGAGACGAGATACTGGCAGAAGTAAAGCTGTGAGTACCGGGCGTGAGTCGTGCTTCGGTAGCTCAGAATGTAGAGTACTTGCCCGCGAATGATGGCAAAGGTCCCGAGTTCGAGTCTCGGTCGGGCACGCAGTTTTAATCTGCTGTAGCCTGTTGTGCGGGGACGAAGCCTCTCCGTCGTTTCTAGATCCCCAGTTCCATAACATTCAATACAATACAATGCTACGAGCACAGCTGACACTAACTTATCTGGCGGTCTGCTCGGATTTGCGCAGCCTGATTGGCTAACTTCAATGCTAATCAACTCTGAAAAGGTGCAACCTATCAAAATTGTTGTTAATAATTGTTTCTGAGCACATTTTACCCTGCTCTCATTCTCAAATATTGGTTGAATATAGTCTGGGTAATTTGGGCGCTGAGAGTTAGGCTGCCTTAACACGTATAGCGCCACACAATTTCCAACTTTAACATTTATCTTCTTGTGTTAAACCTTTAACTTAATATTACACCTGTTAATGAACTAATAATAACAAGATTATAAATTTTTTAGTTCGGTCACTAATTAGACTACAAGGAGCACTGAAAATCAAATTTTTGTTGTCCTTGGAAGAAATTAGATAGCAACTGGCATCGTGCACCATGCACCAGGATAGCCATTTAGTAACATAGTTCTAATTAAAAGTGTGCACCATACCATGTAAAGTTCAATATTTTCATCTAACAAGCAAAGTTAAAATTAATGTTTTAAATAATGTTATTGCCTAATTGGTTTGCACACACACTTCATAGTAGCGTAGCTACTTATAATACCTTCATAACTTAGTTGTCCTAAATATCACTTTCAGTACAGATTGAAACCAAAATGTTGAGTCTGTCGTCTAAGACAGAGGTTCGAAATCTATTTTTGATCAACTTCAGCTTTGTAAGACTACCTTCTTCACTGATGTTTGTGATCACAAATAAGAGTCACGTTCTTAGACCGAACTCGATATTAGGAAAACACCTTTGAGGTTTCAAGGGCTCTGATTTGGATGAAACAAGGAATGTAGGAAATTACTTTTTCGCGAAATCTGTCTCACTTCAAACTGTCAAAGTTCCGTTAACTGTTCTTATAAAAGTCTTAAAGCTTTTTCCAAATGCAGTTTTAGGCGATTGACCGGATGCCAATGGGAAATTTACGCGAGAGTGGGCGGGGTTTGAGAGGGGAATGTTTATTTAATTCTTATCAGCTGTCAATTGAAGAACTCAACCGAATACGCCCATATAATTAACTACCTCTACATCTTTTACGATTGTGAGGGGCCCGAACCACAATATTAAAAGTAAGACGCAATGATATCCATGTCCAGCAGTTTCCTTTCTTTACGGGTAGTTACTTGCAGAACGGACTACGTTTACCACTAAACCATCTGTCTCTGTGCACAGAGGAGTGAGAGAGAAACTGTCCATCTGACTACAGTTAGAATGAGTTCAACTGTGACGTAGTAATGCCTTGTTGTATCCGAACCTACGTGTGGCTGAAAACGTGCCACTTTACAGAGACATTGAATCGTTACGACAGTTTAGTAGCTAAACGCCTCATCTAGAACACATGTTTGCCGGTAGACAGTGACGGTGTTCGTACTGCAAGAAGAAGCAGGAAGTAACTATTCGTGGTGACTTTCCCAGGAATTTCAATACGTTAGAAACATTACTGACAAAGAGAAACGTTGAAGCAGCAAGCCTACAACTTCTAAAGTTACCTTAGAATAATTTCACATAAAACTGGTGCGAAAGGAAGCAGCTGAGCTTTTGATGCCGTAAGACAACACTCTACGAAAATATCCACCCAGGCAATTCACAACTTTTAAGAGTAAGTGAAATGCGCATCATACGAGGGCTATTCGGGAAGAAAGGTCCGATATGTCGCGGAGTGGAAACCACTGTAAAAATCAAAAACGTTTTATTTGCAACAGTTAGCGACACCTTCCAGCTACTTCTCTACCTATTCGCCTCTCCGACTTAGACATTTGTCGTAGCGTTGTACCAACTCTCCAATACCCACGTTATAGAAGGCCGCCGCCTTTTATATCCACCAGTTTTCTACGCCCGTCCGCAGTTCGTTGCCCGAGCCAAAATGTAGTCTTCATAGCCAGCGGTTCATCTGAGCAGAAATGCCAATTACGGGCTGTATTGTGGTAGATCAAGCACTTCCCATCCAAAACGCTGCAAGAGTATCTACATTGCCCCTTGCAGAGTGTGGCCGAGTATTGCCACGGAAAAGCAAACGCATGACACTTACGTTACGTGGGCTGCACGAAATCAGGCGGAATTTTTCATCAGACACTCATACTAGCCGGGAGACACTATTTTCTAGGCATCTTTGGGCGCTCACTCTGCGCTCATAAGCGAGAGCGACGTCACGCGATCGACGGCATACTAAGAGACACTGTCCAACACGTCTGTGCAAAGCTTCATTGGATTGTCACTGTGGATTCCATTTTGCACCCGATCGGACATTACTTTCCGAGTAGCCCTCGTACATGGAGGTGCGGCTGCGCAGTAATAATAATAATAATAATAATAAAAATAATAAGCCAAGTAAATGTATAACCTACTTGCCCCATATGTGTATCAGTTTCCTTCCCTCGTGCACATTGGCACCTTCCTTTCGCGAAGTTTGTCTTAAGTGTAAATTGCTGTGACGAGTGGATGTAGTGTATCACTAATAACGATGAGAGAACAGAGGAAAAATTTTAAACCTAGTCCTGCTATAGTATGAAGCAGTCTGTCTTATGGGAACGTACCAATTTTGTTACATACGCTCATGGCTTTAGACAAAGCGGAGACTCTGGAACTTAACCCAGCACATCGGTGCAGTGTTTGATTACGAAGAAGTTAGCACTATCACTTCTCTTCTTCCCCTTACCAACCATACACTCACTATGAAAATATTTCAACTTCAAATATTCAAGCTGGTTACCTTAAGGAAATGGCACGAAAGCGCGTAAGCGACGTAAGACATGTATATGGAAAGAGTCTGGTAAAACTGCACATTGATATGAGGAGCGATCTTTTCTTTGCAGTTCTGAAACACCGTCACATAGCATCTTTGTTAAGTTCAAGATTTCCTGTGGCTCTTCCTGCTAGAAACGGTTGTTAGGTTTTCTAGACTCCATGTGACCTTTGATATGCCGACGGTGATTTGTTGACATCGGAAATTACATCTCAGTAAGATTAAGACACTGATAATGATGTATAATAAAGAGACTCTCTTTTTGTAAGACGGTACCAGCAATCGCAGCGTGAAATGGCTAGGTAGAAAACGTTTCCAACTATCCTCTCCATTCTCACACAGAATCACGAGTGACTCACCCCCTGACTCAAGCACAGTCCTGGGGCCACACCCACTTTCCAGAATGTTGAGCTGCGTGGGAGCATCTGTAAGGAGTCACATAGCGGCAGTAATGAAGATTTGTTACGCAAGATTTTGCAGCTATACTGTGTTGCAACAATATGAGGCACCTAAATAAATTAAAAAATCTATTCACACTTTACCAGGACAGATTCGGAAAATACCGCCATTGGGATGCACAAAATCTTTATTCACAGGAAGTAATGACTACCATCAACAGGGATTCTCAAGTTGATTCCTTATTTCTAGATTTCCAGAAGAGTTTTTATATAGTTTCCTACAAGAAGCTTCTGACTGAATTACGTCCCTAAAGAGTATCGTCTCAGCTGTGCGATCGGATTCGTGATTTCCTGTCAGAAAGATCACAGTTCGTAGTAACTGACTGGTAGTCATCTGTTGAAACCGAAGTTGCCTCAGGGGCTTCCTTGTTCTTCTAGATCTATATAAACGATTTAGGACACAATCCGAACACCCTCTTAGGTTCAATATGATTCTGTCTTTTACCGCCGGCCGAAGTGGCCGTGCGGTTAAAGGCGCTGCAGTCTGCAATCGCAAGACCGCTACGGTCGCAGGTTCGAATCCTGCCTTGGGCATGGATGTTTGTGATGTTCTTAGGTTAGTTAGGTTTAAGTAGTTCTAAGTTCTAGGGCACTGATGACCTCAGCAGTTAAGTCCCACAGTGCTCAGAGCCATTTGAACCATTTGTCTTTTACCATCGAATAAAATCATCAGAAAATCAAAACAAAAAGTTTTGTCCCCTCCGTTTAATTTCGATTATACGAAAAATCACAAACGTCATCATCATCATCAACAACAATAATGATAATAATAATACCTTAAAACAGTTATTATAATGGCTGTCTGTGCACACTCAAAAACCTTAGAAACACACAAATATTTCTGAAAATGCCAGCACCCAAGGAATGCCCCGAATGAATTCAAACGTACGGACGTGCAGAACATTGCCTTAGGAGTAGGGTCTAAGCTATTTCAGTTACTTCAGCTTTACTCTGCGAAGGACTGTAAAACATTGTGAAAACCTGCAAGCAAGTTCGGGAATGCCTCATCGTCGTCAATGAGTGCAATTACCAATCAGTATGTGAGTTAGTTCGAAAGGGCAGAACGACGGATTTCTGTGAAATTGATTTGTCGTTCGGTGACATTTCGGAAAGTACAAGGCACGTTATTTCCATAATAATGAGTGTACGAAACGAGTTAATAGAAGAGGATCGTATACAGCTTTGAGTGAGCTCTGTACAACTGTCATTTCGTCTGCAGCACGAAAGCGGTGTGTACCAATCTGGGTCGCTGCACCGACACCGTCTGGTGCGGACTGGCACCGCGAATTTTATTGTTTCAGCTTGCGAGGACCAGAAGCCACAAACGCGCCAGCCCTAGGCTACAATAGCCAAGTGAACGAACCGTTGACGTGCCGAGTGGCAAAATGCGGCATTCTCGAACGAGACCCCTCATCAGCCTATCAGACAGAGATGGCTATGATTAGAGTTTGACGCCTACTTGGGGACATAATCTGCTATTCTTGCCTGTCGGAAACGAACCGAACGTGTGTTACGAAGACAGATGTAGTGAGGGACAACTCTGCCAGCGGAAATGAGAAAACACGAATCGTTGTTTGAACCACGTAAGAAACTGATTTCATATGTTCGTAGTGGCCAGCTGTCAGTCGCATTTAGTGCAAGCTGTACAGTTAAATAAAATTATTATGAAAGTGGGTCTAATTGTACACTCCTGGAAATTGAAATAAGAACACCGTGAATTCATTGTCCCAGGATGGGGAAACTTTATTGACACATTCCTGGGGTCAGATACATCACATGATCACACTGACAGAATCACAGGCACATAGACACAGGCAACAGAGCATGCACAATGTCGGCACTAGTACAGTGTATATCCACCTTTCGCAGCAATGCAGGCTGCTATTCTCCCATGGAGACGATCGTAGAGATGCTGGATGTAGTCCTGTGGAACGGCTTGCCATGCCATTTCCACCTGGCGCCTCAGTTGGACCAGCGTTCGTGCTGGACGTGCAGACCGCGTGAGACAACGCTTCATCCAGTCCCAAACATGCTCAATGGGGGACAGATCCGGAGATCTTGCTGGCCAGGGTAGTTGACTTACACCTTCTAGAGCACGTTGGGTGGCACGGGATACATGCGGACGTGCATTGTCCTGTTGGAACAGCAAGTTCCCTTGCCGGTCTAGGAATGGTAGAACGATGGATTCGATGACGGTTTCGATGTACCGTGCACTATTCAGTGTCCCCTCGACGATCACCAGTGGTGTACGGCCAGTGTAGGAAATCGCTCCCCACACCATGATGCCGGGTGTTGGCCCTGTGTGCCTCGGTCGTATGCAGTCCTGATTGTGGCGCTCACCTGCACGGCGCCAAACACGCATACGACCATCATTGGCACCAAGGCAGAAGCGACTCTCATCGCTGAAGACGACACGTCTCCATTCGTCCCTCCATTCACGCCTGTCGCGACACCACTGGAGGCGGGCTGCACGATGTTGGGGCGTGAGCGGAAGACGGCCTAACGGTGTGCGGGACCGTAGCCCAGCTTCATGGAGACGGTTGCGAATGGTCCTCGCCGATACCCCAGGAGCAACAGTGTCCCTAATTTGCTGGGAAGTGCGGTCCCCTACGGCACTGCGTAGGATCCTACGGTCTTGGCGTGCATCCGTGCGTCGCTGCGGTCCGGTCCCATGTCGACGGGCACGTGCACCTTCCGCCGACCACTGGCGACAACATCGATGTACTGTGGAGACCTCACGCCCCACGTGTTGAGCAATTCGGTGGTACGTCCACCCGGCCTCCCGCATGCCCACTATACGCTCTCGCTCAAAGTCCGTCAACTGCACATACGGTTCACGTCCACGCTGTCGCGGCATGCTACCAGTGTTAAAGACTGCGATGGAGCTCCGTATGCCACGGCAAACTGGGTGACACTGACGGCGGCGGTGCGCAAATGCTGCGCAGCTAGCGCCATTCGACGGCCAACACCGCGGTTCCTGGTGTGTCCGCTGTGCCGTGCGTGTGATCATTGCTTGTACAGCCCTCTCGCAGTGTCCAGAGCAAGTATGGTGGGTCTGACACACCGGTGTCAATGTGTTCTTTTTTCCATTTCCAGGAGTGTATTTCTATTATTGTCGGCGGATCAACGGTTAATTTGAAATTTTCTCATTTTCGCTTTTGACATTCGGATGAACAATTTCCAGATCATTGTTCCTTACTCCATACTGATACATTTGACCTTCTTCATAACTTACAATACTACGTATTGTCTTCAAAGGAACAACTAGTATATGTTTGGGTTCAGAATGCACCACTGATAGTGAGCAATATTCATTTTGATCTCTTATGTGTTTTTTCAACAGGTTGGAAGGAAATGGTTTTCTAATACGTGACACAAAAATATACTTATTCGATAGCAGAATTATAGCTATTCACTTATGTTGACAGTTCACAGATCCTCCGTCGTGAGTAGATGTATACTGACGGAAAAAGTAGCTGTAACAAGATGGAGCTATGCGACTTAAACAAAAGTTGGTAGGCGTGATTCTGCATCTGAAAGATGATGTCGATTCAAATTTCGCACCAGTCGCGTAAGAGTGGCGCTACTATTACCACTATAAGATGCAAATCCCCTTGGTTTAAATACACGCTTTAAGGGTCGTGGGCGTTAGTTGCCTTTGAGACCGGACGTGGTGAGTTGATGTTAGTCAAGACTGATTTTAAGGTGACAAAGACGCCTTTATCGACACGTCGCTAAGTTTGAACGAGGGCTACGAGAAGCTGGATGTTCCTTCTGTGACACTGCAGAAAGACTTGGCATGAATGTAGCCACTGTACGTGATTGCTGGTAGCGGTGGTCACGAGAATGTGCGGCCGCAAGAGGACCGAGCTCCGGGCGGCCACGTGGCACTACCGAGAGCGAACGCTATCGCGATCTGCATATGACCCATAAATTGTTAATTTTAAGGTTTTCGTTTCTTAATTACTTTTAAGTCTGTAAGTATTCAAAGCTGCAATGTTAGTAATCCCTATAAAAACAAGGAATAACAAATAAGTTTCACATTCTGTACTTGTACAATTTCGTATTGCGCAAGTACGAACTGTCTTAGTGACAAGGTGGCAGGTAATTTGTAAATGGCAGCGAATAAATAAGTAAACTTCAAGGATAGCTCCGAACCGGGCGCTCTGTAGCGTGCATTCCACTAACCCCAGACCACCACCATTTGCGACTACAGTGGTATCGAGCGACAGCTGATTGGACGGCAGGGTGGAAGTCTATTGTGTTTTCTGATAAAAGCTGGTTCTGCCTTGGTGCCAGTGACGGACGTGTGCTTGTTAGAAGGAGACCAGTTGAGAGGCTGCAACCAGTTTTCCTGCGTACTGGATACGCTGTACCTACACCTGGAGTTATGGTTTGGAGTGCGATTTCGTATGACAACAGCAGGTACACTCTCGTGGTTATCCCACGCACCCTGACTGCAAATATCTACGTTGATCTGGTGATGCGATCTGTTCTGCTACCATTCATGAACAAGTTTCAGGGGTGTTTTCCAACAGAATAATGCTCGCCCACATACCGCTGTTGTAACCCAGTGTGTCAACACGTTGCCTTGGCCTGCACGATCACTAGATCTCTCTCCCATCGTGTACATATGAGACATCATCGGACGACAACTCTAGTGTCATCCACAAACAGCATTAACCGTCCCTGTACTGACCGACCAAGAGGAACATCCTAAAAACTGACATCCGGCACCTGTAAAACATAATGCCTGCACGTCTGCATGCTTGAACTAAACATTCTGGCAGTTATATCGGCTATTAATGCACCAGCATTCCACAAATCTCGCGCTTACATTAACCTGTGATATTGCAACGTTAAGTACTTAAATATTTTACCTAGACAAACGTATTCCCCATATTTCATTACTTTACATTAATTATTTTTTGGTGTTGTGATTTTTTTCCGTCAGAGTATGCCACGAAACACATTGCTGAGGTGCAACCGCTCTTATGCTAACAATTTACTGCGCTATATACGTATACAATACAGTAAACTAAAAGCTAAATTCAGACATTACGGGCACTCGCAGAATAGACGAACGTAAGAAATGTCAACACCAAGTCCGAACGCCAACCTGGACATATTTTTTTGCAACTTAGTGTCTGAGAACTGTTGCGATCTTTCAAAAAGTGACTAATGGTTCCGTGGTTTCATATAGTTACTTCGCCTGCCTTATACACAGCTGTTACTAAGTTCAGATGTTCTGTTGTACCTAGTCTGTATCTTAAGTGTTTATTTTGAAATCTGTAACATATTGTGTAACACCATCGTTCTTCCAAATGTGGAGAGAAGGATGTTATTGAGGTAAAATGCAAGAGTGTTTGTTACTTGTGAGAAACAGCTCTGAAAATCCGGAGTCGCTTGCATTCATGCAAAGTATACCCGTTCTCTTATAGCACAGGAGCCTGCTGACGACTGATGATTCCAAGGATCTACGAGACAAGGGCGCGGCGCACATGTGGCGTTGGCGCTTGTGTCTTGCTCCTCGTGTTCACTGTTGGCCTTGATGTGTCGTGTTGAGGATCATAAGGCACGCGGTGAATGCCAAGAGCGGACTGAAACTCAACGGCTGGCGGGCGCTTCGGCGAAGTGTAGGTCTAGTGCCGACGGAGGTGACATCGTACTAACTCCGAACACTGCCACTCTTAGTTCTATGTGTTACAGATCCTGCTGCATCAGATTTGTCGTCAGTTCAACGACCGTGCGGATGGCTATCACCAATAACATCGGTGAGATAACCTGCGTGTTCAATACAAGACGACCATAAAACTGCGAAAAGCGACAATTGTCGCTACAAATATGGTGAAGTGTTTTCTATTTTAAATTTCCGTCGAGGTGTCCCCAACTTCAGAACGTACATTAACAGCAAAGTATTAAAAGTCGATCTAGCCACTCTTCAATAAAAATTTATTATGTTTTCAGAACCATAAACCAAATATTTGAGATAAAAACTTAGGCAGACAGGAAGGAAACGGGACACTATTTCATTTATTGCAATTATTCTTCCGACTGTTTCCGTTAATTGCAATATTTCCTTATGCTTCGATAGTTTCTGCGCTAGTGACGTGATTGTTATATTTATAAGTACACTATCTGAACAAAAGTATCCGGACACCCAATGTAAAGTGGAATATGCCACGAACCAGTAACAGCAGAATGGGTCTGTCAGGAAAGCTCAGTGACTTAGAACGTGAACGCTCGCTGGATTCCACCTGAGTGATACACCCACACATGACCTTTCAGCCCTTCTAAATCTGCCCGGTTATTGGAGATGTGGTTGTGACGTGGAATAGCGAACGAACAACCATAGCGAAAACAATGTGTGGGAGACCTCAGGTACTGACGGACAGGAGCCATCGACTATTGCCGAAAGTGGTTGTAAAAAAAAAGCCCATGAAATCAGCAGAATGAGTTCCAAAGTGCCACCAGCAATCCCTGGAGCACAACGACTGAGAGCAGGAGTTAAAAAGAACGGGATACAATGGTCGAGAAGCTCCTCATAAGCCATAAATTTCTGTAGTCAGCCCTAAGCGACGTCTGAAGTGGCGTAAAGAAAAACGCCTTTGGATAGTGGGGACTGGAAACGAGTGATTTCGGGTGATGAATCACGCTACACCCTATGGCAATGCGACGGAAGGGTTTGGGATTGCCGAATGACTGGAGAATGTTACATGCCATCAAGTGTAGTGCCAACAGTTAAGTACCGAGCAGATGGTATTGCGGTATGGGGTTGTTTTTACGTTACAGGTGTGGTCCCCTTATTGCGCTTAAGAAAGCGTTAACTGTGGAAGAATATGAACAAATTTTACAGAATTGTGTGCTGCATGCAGTAGACGGACAGTTTCAAGACGACGTCTGTTTCAGTCAGCGTGACAATGCAGCCGGTCATGAAGCAACATCTGTGAGTCAAGGGTTTGCGTTTAGTAGCATTCATGAAATGTACTGGCCTGTCCAGAGTCCCGACAATTCAGTACCTTTGGGATGAGTTAGATCGTCGACTTAGCTCCAGATTCCAGCGTGCAACATCACTACCTTCTCTGGATGCGGCTGTTGAGGAAGAATGGGCTGCCATTCTTCCACAGGCATTCAAACACTTCATTGAAAGAATTCAAGCCGCCATAAAAGGGAAAAGGTGGACACATCCCACACTGATGTCCACTAACTGGTGTCGAGATGCTTTTGATCAGACAGTGTATAAAGTCAGAAAAGAAATCTAGGTACTGAACTGTTCCTCTAACAATTTCTCTACTAAAGTCGAATGTTTCAGGGATTTGAGATGACGAAAATTGGCAGGTAGCTCACTGTAAAGCACATTCTTCATCTACAGTTAAATTTCGCTAGTTACCAAACTTGACGGGAGGTAAGTAATGTAGCCTACTACTAGACAAGAGCTTTAATTCTTTTTCAAGCGTTACCATCCGAAATGTCATACGCTGAGCATGTGCTGAACGACAATAAAGGACGATTCAAACTGATGTACTTAACTTGAAACATTTATACTCCCTATCAGAATGATGCAGTCTCATCCAACCTTGTTGGCAGTCGTAGAAGTGACACACAATTGGGGGCTATTACGAGCCTCAACAAGGAAGAAAATAACATTGGGACTGATATCAATATATCCTGAGGGAGCAGGATAGAAACACCAGGCCTGGTTTACCAACTCATTCTGTCCATCTTTGAGGTGGAGATTACCTGAGGAATAGTCGAATGTCTTATTTTATTTTATTCCGTATTCGGTTTCAACTCTTGTTAGGTCTTTCTGAACTTCTCTAATCACTAAAAAGGAAAGAAAAGGTACGACAGCAGAAAGACAGACTGTAATATATGGCTATGGTCGGAACCTACTATATTGCCTTTAAAGGCAAGTTCTTTTCCGTTAATGGCCGATGTTTTCCAAGTCGATGCAGAAAAAGTTCTTAAACTTCTGCCAAGAGGCAACACCTTACAGGAGTTCTATTGCATGGAACGGTGAATGACTAAATAAACTAAGTGAAAGCCAGATTGGCTCAAAGGACTGAACGTTAAATAAGTTCGTGGAGCTGTTTGGAGCTCAGGGAATCGAGTAGTCGGCCGGTGGTTCTCATGGAGTATAGAACTCTTGTGCTCCCTGCGGCAAAAGTGGTGTTTTCGTTGTGTATTCCTGAAGCAGAGAGTAGGTGCCACTTTGTGATCAAGCACGTGACTGAGCGCAGTACGAAAGACTGAGGCTCCGAAGTGAGTTCCCGAGCGTAGGCGTGGTATCCTGCACAGGTGCCTTTCTGATTTTCTCGCAGAGTATTGCTTACTACACTGTAAAGACAAAGAAACTGGCACACCTGCCTAATATCGTGTAGGGCCCCCGCGAACACGCAGGACTGCCGCAGCACGACGTGGCATGGACTCGGCTAATGTCCGAGTAGTTCTGAATCCTGCATGGTTGTCCATAAATCCGTAAGAGTACATGGGAGTGGAGATCTCTTCTGAACAGCACGTTGCAAGGCATCCCTTATATGCTCAATAATGTTCATGTCTGGGAAGTTTGGCGGCCGGCGGAAGTGCTTAAACTCAGAAGACTGTTCCTGGAGCCATTCTGTAGCAATTCTGGACATGTTGGGAGTAGCACCGTCCTGCTGGAATTGCCCAAGTCCGTCGGAAAGCAGAATGGACATGAATGGATGCAGGTGATCAGACAGGATGCTTACGTACGTGCCACCTATCAGGGTCGGATCTAGAGGAGTATCAGGAATCCCATATCACTCTAACTGCACACGCCCCACACCATTACAGACCCTCCACCAGCTTGAACAGCCCCTTACTGACATGCAGGATCCATGTATTTATGAGGTTGTCTCCATACCCATGCATGTCCATCCGCTCGATACAATTTGAAACGAGACTCGTCCAACCAGGCAACATGTTTCCAGTCATCAACAGTCCAATGTTGCTGTTGACGGGCCCAGGCGAGGCGTAAAGCTTTGTGTCGTGCAGTCATCAAGGATAAACGAGTGGGCCTTCGGCCCCGAAAGCCCATATCAATGATGTTTCATTGAATGGTTCGCACGCTGACACTTGTTGATAGCCCAGCACTGAAATCTGCAGCAATTTGCGGAAAGACACTTCTCTCACGATGAACGATTCTCTTCATTCGTCTTTGGTCCCATTCTTGCAGAATCTTATTCCGGCCGCAGCGATGATGCCGGAGATTAGATGTTTTACCGGATTCTTGATATTCACGGTACACCCGCGAAATGGTCGTAAGGGAAAATCCCCACTTCATCGCTACCTCGGAGATGCTTTGTCCTAACGCCCCTGCGCCGACTACAACACCGCGTTCAAACTCACTTAAATCTTAGTAACCTGCCATTGTAGCAGCAGTAACCGATCTAACAGTTGCGCCAGACACTTTGTTGTCTTATGTATGCGTTTCCGACCGTAGTGCCGTATTCTGCCTGTTTAAATACCTCTCTATTTGAATGCGCATACCTATACCAGTTTCTTTGGTGCTGCAATGTAGTACGCGTTGGATTAATTTGGTAAAGACAGAGACCTCAGAGAGTAGCGTGGAGCGAATAGGTAGCGGGACGACAGTGTTGTAGTGAACGTGAGGGAAACTGTCTAGGGTTAATCCGTATCAATATATGTTACTGATTTCCGTGCAAATTTGACAGTGTTGCTTTTTGTGCGACTCTTTCCCTATTGACTCTGAACTGAGTTACTGTTTTGTTGTTGTGGTAATTACCAACAGGAATGGCTAACAGCCCTTTGAAGGTGCTGTACTGAACAGTGATGAACATCTTCCAGTCACACACAATTCTGCTGTTGTGCCCGTGTCGTTCAAAAGTACAATGCAATGTTCCTGCTGACATGCATGCACTGTCTCCCCTGTACAGGAGTATACGTAAAGGATGTAATGGTGCAGGTTGTAGACACATGATTGAAGGCCTATGGGAGTGTGTGTCTGGCTGGGCAGCATGTTCGGATAGCCTAGTAGTAAGACGACCGCACGCAGTAAGTGGAAAATCCGGGCATTGAGTGAAGTGTTGGCAGAAGAGCCAACACCGTGTTGCTAGAGGAGGCCGAAATGCACGCTTTTAGCTCACGCAGATTGGCGTGAGGTCTGGAACAAGGTAAAGTAATTATCCTATAAAGAAAAGAACGTAGTTCTTGGAATACTTAACTTTAATCCACAATTGGAGAACATCGCTCTTGATGATACATGCTTCACAATATAAATCTCAAATGCTATGGCGCCTTGCTAGGTCGTAGCAAATGACGTAGCTGAAGGCTATGCTAACTATCGTCTCGGCATATGAGAGCGTATTTGTCAGTGTAGCTTCGCTAGCAAAGTCGGCTGTACAACTGGGGCGAGTGCTAGTAAGTCTCTCTAGACCTGCCGTGTGGTGGCGCTCGGTCTGCAATCACTGACAGTGGCGACACGCGGGTCCGACGTATACTAATGGACCGCGGCCGATTTAAAGGCTACCACCTAGCAAGTGTGGTGTCTGGCGGTGACACCACATTGAGTCCCAGTCCAGCCCAAATTTTAATGATCGTCATTCCATTATACTAATGATGGTAGTCCATATTTGTAACTGTAAAGCATTTCATATACTTTATTCCAGTCAAGCGGTTGGACCTCAAAATCTTTCTTGGAAATATTGTAATTCTGAAAATAGTGTAATAGCTACAGGGTCTTTCCATATTGACTTTTGAGTTGTGAGGTTTAACGCTGTCTTGCGGGTTAAAGCGAAACTGGCGACCCTTGTTTATACTGGCGTGGTAATGTAACAGTGCAGACAAATAATGCAGGTCCGCCAATGAACGTGTCCGATTAAAACCGCGGAGTGGTACATGCGGTAACTTGTCTCACGCGCTGAACATTGCCGAGAGCGTGAGTGGGTTCTAGCTGTGGCCGCGAGAGGGACTTCGCACGAACCTCCAGAAGCTTCGAGGCAAGGACGAAAGGGACGTTTCAGGTCGAAACGTACATTGGCAGTATGCAAAATAAAAATAAAACAAGATGCAGTAAATCATACCCACTACTGCGAAGAGCACGTTGTCAGCTGACGAAGATTCAGTTGAAACTACTCAAATTATAGAAACTGAACTGCAGAGAAAGTTAAGCATATATTGCCACGTGACTGACAACATACTTCAGCACCCTCATATAATAAAAACGACCTCATAGCAAATTAAAATTTTAAAGCAATTAGTGGCTCTCAGAATGGCTTAGAAAGGAACATAACAAGTTATCCAGTCAAACAGAAAGTGACCTAGATGCTGTTCGTCTTTCTATGCTATACATCAATACTCGTAAAATGATGCTAAGAGAGTTTTGAGAGCAGCCTTCGTCATAGACAGGTTCCGTTTTCCAAGAAGTCCAACAAATATTACTCTGACATTTGCTTTCCCAACAACGAGATGCATGTTGCCGTTCCAAAATAAGGCTACAGAGAAGATCAATTCCGTCCCTGCCTTTTGCGATTGATCCAAAGGATTTGTTGAATTTACCATGGACATACGCCGGTGGACCTATTCGATTCTTAAATTTGCTTACATTGAGAGACAGTTGCACCAAGCACTTCCGGTAACAATTTGATACCGATATCAGAGCTCTAGACACGCGTTACGAAACTCAGAGCTAACTAAGTTTTACACGGTTCAGGTTCGCGGGATCCATATTAACTATTACAATAAAGTCTCCATGTCTCTGTTTGCCACCGAAAACCGTGTTGTATGATTCAACAATAAATCTATTTCAGCCATGTGAATCTACGCAGGGAAAGTACAAATTATTGAAACGGTTTCACAAATGTAAAGTAGCTTGATTTTTGGCAGGTCGTTGTAGTCATAGCGAGGAACTGAAGACTTTTGTAATGTTGACAGTAACGGTCATTATCCTTAATTGCAACTTAAATATTATTCCTCTTCCTTTCCAAATCTTTGGATAAGAAACAAAGTAAAATGCAGTTAGCTAATCACAGGTAATACCTATTCCTGTTTACAATATAGACAGCATCAAAAAGTGTTCTGCTGTGTTCCAGGATAATGCGGAAGTTTACGATTATTAAAGATGGCATCAAGCGCTCGAAAGGGAATGGTGTCCTTGATGTTAGTCACATCATTCTGTTACAAAAATGCAACGTCGCCCAAGGTCAAGGATTCATAACGATGCGCAGAGTCCCAATTCCATCGGCAAATAATATTCACAGTTTACAGTCACAAGGGGCTTCTGTGGTATCACCGCCAGACACCACACTTGCTAGGTGGTAGCCTTTAAATCGGCCGCGGTCCGTTAGTATACGTCGGACCCGCGTGTCGCCACTATCAGTGATTGCAGACCGAGCGCCGCCACACGGCAGGTCTAGAGAGACTTCCTAGCACTCGCCCCAGTTGTACAGCCGACTTTGCTAGCGATGGTTCACTGACAAATTACGCTCTCATTTGCCGAGACGATAGTTAGCATAGCCTTCAGCTACGTCATTTGCTACGACCTAGCAAGGCGCCATTATCATTTGCTATTTATCTTGTGATGCATGTACCGTCAGACCGATGTTCACCAATTGTGGATTAAAGTTATGTATTCCAGAAGCTACGTACCTTTTTTGCTAGTCTGTATTCCTTTAACTGTTACAGACCTCACGCCAGCCTGCGTGAGCTTAAACGCGTGCCTTTCGGCTTCCTCTCATAGTGGCTTGGCTGTCTTGCCAAGTCACAACAGCTTCTATAGGAGTAAATCGGCAGATAGACCTACAGCGACTGAATACGCAGTTGAGCTCGTGCTCGCTAGTTTGTCACCCAGTCCACAGAAGTAAAGCAAAAGATCAGACACGGATATGAACATTTCGCAACCGACTGATTTTGCAGAAACAACTGAAGAAAAAACATTATTGTCTACAAGTGCCACAAGTTCTGGTGGCCGAGGACAACGTTAGTTCCTTACAGTTGCTGCACAAATACAACAGCACACTAAAGTAGTTGTTAGTTATAAAAATCCCTTTATTGTAAAAAAAATTCGTGTATTCTTTAGGATAGTGAAGTACCAAATGACTGTACAAAGTGCCTGACATAATTATTCCGTCCTAAAAAAACCTAGTGTGCACCGAGATCCTTCATACCTCACTGTAAAAGTAGAAGTAAACTATTTTTGGACTGAATAGGACAGTAGTATTACTTAGATATCGAAGCAGGGTGTCGAAACCCGAAAACATTACAGTATGCGAGACATGCACTAATTTATTTTTTAAAGTATTACTGAGATCCCCTCGCGGCCATTCAGATTTAGGTGCTCTGTGGCTTGCCTAAATCGCTGGAAGGCAAATGGCGTTCTTTGGATCACGGATCCACGGTATTTATGAGTACAACACTTCGATCGATAGCTTTTTTGGGCAACTCATTGTAGCTGGATTAGTATTTAAATGTCGTGAGAGGCAGACGGAGATAATCGATCAGGCAGCCAGTGTAGTTATGGAACTAAAGGAAGAGATAAGATTAGCATTTATTCTTCCGCCGACGTTAACGTCGACAAACAGGATAGAAACACAAGCTCAATGGGGCAAGAATGGGGAAGATAAAAAAGGCGGAAGCACGGAAAGAAGGTTAAGGTTCCATTCCCGCAGATGATGAGGTCGTTAAAGACGGAGCTCAAACTTGGAATGGACACGAATGAAGAAGGAAATCGGCCGTGTCCTAGTTTAAGGAATCATCTCGACATTAGTTTGCTGAAGAAGTGGTACTGCGAGAATATAACCGCTGTATCAGTTACTCTGCAATTAAGAGTAGACTGTTTCAGGGGTATATACTCTAAACTCCTTTAAATGGTACAATTTTTTAAAAAGGACGACGTATCGTTGCACTCCATGAGAGACACTCAATGCTTCATTTTCAGTTTGTAATTCCTTTGGTCCGACGTTCAACCATAACCGTTTTTAGAGTGATGACTGCTGTTATTCCATTTTGTGATGTTTCTGTGGACGATGCTGTTAATTTCTTTAAGAAGAGAGTTGACGATACAAACTTGAGTACTTCAAAAATCGTCACTGTATTCGCTGTAACAAATGAAGCGCTTTTCAGATAGTTTCTAGGCTTTACCGACTAACATATGAGGGCATGGGGAAACACATCGAATGGACCCATGTGTGTATCCAAACATATTATAAAAATGTGTGTGTGTGCGTGTGTGTGTGTGTGTGTGTTCCACGACTTCTCCTAAACCATTGGAACGATTTCAACCAAACTTGGTACAAATATCTTTTACTGACAGGCAACAATCGATGAGGGGGTAAGAACCATCTACCTAATGTACTTCAGGAGATATGACGTCATAAAGAATAAGAGGCACGAAAAACTGCCGCATCATGTACGACATTTAAATACATTACTTCTGTGCTACTATCTGTATTCGCGATAAATTTCGCAGACAGTGTCCACATATATGAATGCGTTGAGAATGTTCCTTCGAACATGTCCGAAAGAACAGACAACACGCACTCGTGCAACAGACTCACCTCGATGGGCAATGAATCCACCATCTTCAGTGCGGATGCACACTTCGTTCGACCTCCAGCAGGAATCTAAAATCAACGACATTGAGGACACGGACGGGGACTACGGACTGTTGGCACTGGGTAGGAATGTGAGTCGGCCCGGGAGCGTGCCAAGACAGTCCGCGCATTTGTGATAAACACTGTGTGCGGATGAGACAGTGGTTAAAGCAACTGTCTAGTAATCAGGAAATCCCGGTCCGATCGTCCACACAAAGTCCCGATGCAGTTGATATCATCAGCTCCTTCCCTTTCCTTTCCTTTTTTCCCCTCCGCGTTCAGCATAGTAAGTATCCACATATACCCCAAACGCATCTACAAAACTATATCATTGTACCACATATAGTTCAGGACATATGACGACACAAACGTTGAGATATGTGAAAAACTGCCGCATTGTGCATAACGTATAAACTTATTACTTCTTTTCTGTTAACTCTAATCTCAACACCTTTTGAGATAGCATCAACATATGCTGCTGAATGTAGCTACTGTTGCGGGTTCATTTGGGGTCGGACCCAGGACTCCAGATGGCTGAGCTGAAGCCGGGACCCAACGCGCCATATTTCGTCAGCAGGCCGAACAAGTTCAAGAGCGTCAAGGGGCAGTGCAGAGTGATACAGTGGTATTCGGTAGCATTTCTTTATTCAGCTAATTTACTGTATGCGATAGGTGCTGTGTAGTGTCGGCGTGCCGCCCGCAACGTTGTCCCACGAGTCCAGCCGGCTCAGCAACTCCTGGTATGCCGACGCTGCTGCTGCCGTTATCAAGGCCGCTCTGCTAGAAGTCGGCCGCGTTCTCCCCGGTCGCCACCCGCCGATGCGTAGCGTCTTGCGACGCACTGCTGCCCGCGATTCCGGAGACTGCTACAGTCCCTGGTCCTCGCCGCTCTCCGCCCCGTTTGGCCTGCTCTGTCCGACCATGGGACGAAGGTGGATGTACTGGTCACCCGAAGCCCATGGCCCGCCGCTGTTCCTACGACAGGACAGGACTCTAACCCGCGCCCTCCTGGACGCTGGGCCGCAACTTGCCGCTAGTCGTGCTGGCCGGATGGCAACATCCGCCACCGTCTCTGGCGCTGTCACAGCGCTGCTGCGCCTCCCGCAGCGTACGCCTCGCCTGGACCTGATGTAGACCGCTGTCACTGCCCTCTTTCAGGCAGACCGTCCGATCTCCAAGTTCCAGGCTGCCGTTCCGTCCCGCCCCGGTGTTGTGTCCCCGGAGGCAGAATATAGCCCGAACAAGTACATAGAAATAAAATACATATTTATGCCGAATACTTATAACAGTGCTGCCAGACTGCCCCCTACAAGCGTAGACCAGCACAGGTCCGTCCCGTCGCTCGACTGACCTGGCACACTTCCTGTCAAGCTAAAATTGCCCATCTATTTACATTGGTTTCTCCCGCGCCTCTGACGTAGTGTCAGAGAGAGACAGAAACTATGGCAGGGATAAATTCCCACACGTCAGCCATTTACAGATAGCCACTCCTGGCTCTGGCCTAGCGCCCCGCCTCATACATCGCAATAACTTAAAGCAACGCTGCAGTTTCCTGCCTCGTTGTTGCTCCACTCAAAACAAATCGTTCGTGCAATACCGCCATCGCTGCTCCGTGCCCACGAGTGCCATGTTTACCTTTCCTGGCCTGCTGGCTGTCGTCTGTTGCTACACTCTGCCAGCAGCCCCAGATTTCATCGTCCAACCGCACCTTCATTGAATTTTGATAAAATTTCCCTTTTCCTCGACTAGGACCGACACTAGCACAGCACTACACAATTACACCATTGTACGGCACATAGTACAAGAGATGTTGTTGTGGTCTTCAGTCCTGAGACTGGTTTGATGCAGCTTTCCATGCTACTCCATCCTGCGCAAGTCTCTTCATCACCGAGTAACTACTGCAACCTTCATCCCTCTGAATCTGTTTACTGGATTCATCTCTTGGTCTCCCTCTACGATTTTTACCCCGCGCTCTTCCCTGCAGTACTAAATTGGTGATCCCTTAATGTCTCAGAATGTGTGCCACCAACCGATCCCTACTTTTGGTCAGGTTGTACCACAAATTTATCATCTCCCCAATTCTATTCAGTACCTCCTCATTAGTTACGTGATCTACCCATCTAATCTTCAGTATTCTCCTGTAGCACTATGTTTCAAAAGCTTCTGTTCTCTTCTTGTCTAAACTATTTATCGTCCATGATTCTCTTCCGTACATGCCACACTCCATACAAATACTTTCAGTAATGACTTCCAGACACTTTAAATCTATACTCTATGCTAACAAATTTCTCTTCTTCAGAAACACTTTCATTGTCATCGCCAGTCAGCAGTTTGTATCCTCCCTACTTCGACCATCATCAGTTATTTTGCTTCCCAAATAGAAAAAAATCATTTATTACTTTGAGTGTCTCGTTTCCTAATCTAATTGCCTCAGCATCGCCTGATTTAAATCGACTACATTCCGTTATCCTATTTTTGCTTTTGTTGACGTTCATCTTACATCCTCCTTTCAAGATACAGTCCATTCCGTTCAACTGCTCTTCCAAGTCCTTGCTGTCTCTGCCAAAATTGCAATGTGATCGGTAAACTTCAAAGTTTTTATTTATTCTCCCTGGATTTTAATTCATACTCCAAATTTTTCATTTGTTGCCTTTACTGCTTGCTCCATATACAGATTAAATAACATTGGGGATAGGCTACAACCCGGTCTCACTCACTTCTCAGCCACTGCTTCACTTTCATGCCCCTTGACTATTAAAACTGCCCACTGGTTTCTGTGCAAATTGTAAATATCCTTTCACTCCCTGTATTTTACCCCTGCCATCTTTAGAATTTGAAAGAGAGTATTCCAATAAACACTGTCAAAATCTTTCTCTGAGCCTGCAAATGCAATAAACGTAAGTTTGTCTTTCCTTACCCCACCTTCTATGAGAAGTGGTAGGGTCAGTATTGCCTCTCGTGTTCCTACATTTCTCCGGAATCCAAACTGATCTTTCACGAGGTCGGCTTCTACGAGTTTCTCCATTCTTCTGTAAATGATTCGTGTTAGTATTTTGCAGCTGTGGCTTATTAAACTGATAGTTCGATAATTTTCACATCTGTCAGCACCTCCTTTCTTTGCAACTGGAATTATTACATTCTTCTTGAAGTCTGACGATATATCGTCTGTCTCGTACATCTTGCTCACCAGATGGAAGAGCTTTGTCTTGGCTGGCTCTCCCAAGGCTATCAGCAGCTCTGACGGAATGTTGTCTACTCCCGGGACCTTGTTTCGACGTAGGTCTTTCAGTGCTTTGTCAAATTCTTCACGCAGTATCATATCTCCCTTCTCATCTTCATCTACGCCCTCTTCCATTTATATAATATTGGTCTCATATACATCTCCCTCGTATAGACCCTCTACATACTCCTTCCACCTTTGGCTTGGTTCAAATGGCTCTGAGTACTATGGGACTTAACATCTGTGGTCATCAATCCCCTAGAACTTAGAACTACTTAAACCTAACTAACCTAAGGACATCACACAACACCCAGCCATCACGAGGCAGAGAAAATCCCTGACCCCGCCGGGAATCGTACCCGGGAACCCGGGCGTGGGAAGCGAGAACGCTACCGCACGACCACGAGATGCGGGCTTTCCACCTTCCTGCTATCCATTCTTTGCGTAGGACTCGTTTTCCATCTGAGCTCTTGATATTCATAGAGGTGGTCCTCTTTTCTCCAAAGGTCTCTTTAATTTTCCTGTAGGCAGTATGTATCTCCCCCTAGTGATATACGCTTCTACATCCTTACATTTGTCCTGTAGCCATTCCTGCTTAGCCATTTTGCACTTCCTGTCAATCTAATTTTTTTTAGACTTTTGCATTCTGTTTCGCCTGCTTCATTTATTGCATTTTTATATTTTCACCTTTCATCAATTAAATTCAATCTCTCTTCCGTTACCCAAGGATTTCTACTAACCCTCGTCTTTTTGCCTACTTGATCCTGTGCTTCATCTCTCAAAGCTATCGTTTCTTCTTCTATATTCGTTTCCCTATTCTTGTCAGTCGTTCCCTAGTGCTCCCACCGAAACCTTCTACAACTTCTGGTTCTTTCAGTTTGCTCTGGTCTCATATCCTAAAAGTTCTGTCTTTTTGCAGTTTATTCAGTTTTAATCTGCAGTTCGTAACCAATAAATTGTGGTCAGAGTCCACATCTGTCCCTGGAAGTATCTCACAATTTTAAATCTGGCTCCTAAATCTCTATATAAGGGTTATGTAATCAATCCAGGTCTCTTCTGCGTATACAATACTCTCTCATGACTCCTAAACCAAGTGTTAGCTCTGATTAAATTATGATCTGTGTAAAATTCTACCAGCTGGCTTCCTCTTTCATTCATTTCCCCAGTCCATATTCACCTACTACTTTTCCTTCTCTTCCTTTTCCTACTACCGAATTCCAGACTATTAAATGTTCGGCTCTCTTACCTATCCGAATAAGTTTTCTTCTGTCATCATACATTTGCTCAGTCTCCTCCTCATCTGCGGAGCTAGTTGGCATATAAACTTGTACTTCTGTGGTGAGTGTGGGCTTCGTGTCAATCTTCGCTACAATAATGCGTTCACTATGTTGTTCGTAGTAGCTCAACCGCGTTTCTACTTTTTTACTCATTAATAAACCTACTCTTGCATTACCCCTATATGATTTTGTATTTATAGCCCTGTATTCACCTGACCAGACGTCCTGTTCCTCCTGCCACCGAACTTCACTAATTCCCATTATATCTAAGTTTAACCTATCCATTTCCCTTTTTAAATTTTCTAACTTACGTGCCCGATTAAGGGATCTGACATTCCACGCTCCGATCCACAGAACGCCAGTTTTCTTTCTCCTGATAACGACGTCCTCCTGAGTAGCCCCGCCCGGAGATCCGAATGGGGGACTATTTTATCTCCGGAATATTTTACCCATAGGATGCCATCATCATTTAACCATACAGTAGAGCTGCATGCTCTCGGGAAAAATTTCGGCTATAGTTTTCCCTTGCTTTCAGCCGTTCGCAGTACCACCACAGCAAGGCCGTTTTGGTTGATGTTACAAGGCCAGATGAGTCAATCATCCTGACTGCTGCCACTGTAACTACTGAAAAAGTTGCTGCCCCTCTTCAGGAACCACACGTTGGTCTGGCCTCTCAGAGATATGATGTAAACATTGAGATGTGTGAAAAATTGCGGCTTCATGCATCATGTTTTAATGCATTTATTCTGTACTACTAAGACACTCGTATAGTCCAGTCAAATTAAGGAACTTCCTAACAACTGGTAGCGCTTTTGACGGCTCTCAAATATGAAGCGCAAATGGCTGTACCCGAATACAGCCGTCTATATGACTAAGAAGAGGCGTTGCCGTAGAGGCCTTCACAAAATCGCCTCGCACATTGCATGAAGCAGCTGTGCCCGGCGTACAGAAACTCCGGTATCTCATGTCTTAGTAATATTTTTATACCTTTCTACATTATGCATATTTCTTTGTTCGCCTGTTTCATAACGCCAACTATACTTTCACGAATACATGGAAATGAAATGTATCCGATACTTCATTCAAACACAGTTCATTTTTTGTTTTCGTTTCTAATAGAAAATTGGAAAAATGAATACCCGGGCAATGTAGGGCTTGTCAGTTACTGTACATTTATAACCAGGCCACTTAGCTTCTACGAGTCGATTAAACCAGCAAATTACATTTACGTTTTTCGTGCTCGTCGTATTAAAATAATGGACTCCAATATGACAGCTGAGTGTGTCAATAGCATATTCAACTTTTAGATTAGCAAGTCAATGTACACTGAGTTAAGTTAGGCCAGTGTTCATCGCTTTTACATCAGTGCCCTCAAGCATTCTCATCAAATGAAGTTGAATATTTATTCGTGTACATATTATTTTAATAAATTGTTACTAATTATTTCTCATAGTGTTGCCCACATTATGTGTGTTAGAGTTAAGCAATGTCCTGTTGCCAGACAGTCTCTATGTTATGGGGTTTCCTTTCTGCTGTCTTTATGTTGGACGCCAACTTATTTACGAGAACAGAAAGTAAACTGGTGACGAGGGTATAAGAGATAGATACACTTCAAATTCCGCAAAAAATTAACGAAGAGAAGGACGGGGTTTAAGGATTCATGCCAACATAAAACCGGTGATTAGATTTCACAAAGGATTAATTATTAACGCCAAACATAAACTGGCTACAAGGATTTACGAAGTGGAAAGCGCAAGCAACTATTTTTGGCAAAACATTGATATAGAGCTTGGCATTTAATATTTGAACTGTTCATACTGTGGACTGCTAACCCCGTTTCCTTTTCAGGTGGATTTCTAAGAACTTAGTATACTCTGCCGACTTTTATTTTTCAGAAACGGCTCAGCCTGAAGTTTTGCAGCCCATTGTATTATTATTGCAATAGCTATCTGCCACTCAAGAGTTTTTGGTTGCACGACTACTGAAGTTGAAGCAGAGAAAGAAACTATCCAAGGAGATTTTAAGATGCCGTCGCCATCATTTCCGGCTTTAGATCGGAAAACAGAAACTTTGCAAAATTACATTTCCTTGCTGAAGCAACATTTCTACAGACATCATTTATCAAGTGATGTCAAACGCGGAGCTTTTCTTATTAAGAACGCAGGTACGGAAGTATTTATAATCATTCAAAATTTATGTACTGAAATATATCTGGTGGCGATTTCATATTCATAAATTAAATATAAGTGAGAATCATATTTTAAGCATAAGTGCACATTGCAGCAGTCAAGCATAAATACACTGACGGAAAAAAAATCGCAACGCCGAGAAATAGTTCTCCGACATAAACGAAAGTTAGCAGGAGTGTTTCTATATTTTAAAGATGATGTCTATTCAAATTTCGCGCCAGCTGGGTAAGAGTGACGCTACAAGGGCCACTCTGAGAATACCAATCAGGTTTGTTTCAAATACAAGCTGTAACGGTCGTGAGCTTCAGTTACCTTTGAGACTGGACGTGAATAGATGATGTTACTCAAGAAAGCCTTTAAGGCGAGAACGACGACATTATCAACACCTCACTTAGTTAGAACTGACGCCCACGTGCCACTACCGAGAGAGATCATTGTGTTCGGCGTATGACTCTGGCGTATCTTACTGAATCTGCAACAGCAATCGGAGCAGCAGTTGGAACCACTGTGACACAAAGAACTGTTACAAACCTGTTACTTCAAGTATAGCTCCGAGCCAGCCGGTCTGTAGCTAAACTGATTCTAAACCACCGCGGTGTCAAGCGAGAGCTCATTGAAGGGCTGCGTGGAGGTTTGTTGTGTTTTCCGCTATAACCTGGCTCTGGCTTGGTGCCAGTGTTGGCCGTGCGATGGTTACAAGGAGGCCACCCCAGGACCTGCACCCAACCTCTCTCTGAGCTAGACACACTGGACCTGGGGTGTGGTTTCGTATGACAACAGAAACACTCTCGTAGTTATCCCACGCAGCCTGACTGCAAAACTGTACGTCGATCTGGTGTTTCGACCTGTTGTGCTGCCATTCATGAACAGCATTACAGTGGGCGTTTTCCATCAGGATGACGCTCTGTCACTTACCGCTGTTGTAACCCAACATGTTCTACAGAAGGTCGACATGTTGCCTTCGCCTGCTCGATCACCAGGTTTGTCTCCAATCGAGCACGTAAGAGACATCATCGGACGAAAACTCCAGCGTCATCCACAAACAACATTAACCGTCCCTGTATTGACCGACCAAGTGCCACAGGTACGGATCATTAACCCGTAATCTCGCAATGTTAATCACTTAAATATGTTACCTATACAAATGTATTCCCGAAATTTCATTACTCTACAGTAATTGTTTTTTGGTGTTGCGATTTCCTATCAGTGTATTTTTGGTGCTTTCAGAAATGAAAACGATTTCAGGACTTAACTAGAGATCTCAAATTTCTGTATGAAAATGGCAAGTGTAAACTTACGCTGTTCCTTTCATTTGTGACATGCTTATCATACGCTCACCCGATAGTAAATTAAGGGAAGATCCGTTTAGTTTGAAAATTCTTTCATTTGTTTGCTTTTAATCTGGACACATGAAAAACGCCAGTATCAACAGATACGCTTCAATAGGAAGACACTGGTACGTTACATTGCAAAAACAGCCTGTACGGCCAAGTCGTGAGTGCGACTATCGCGGAGGAGAGAAAACACGAAAACACCACCGGACCAACTGATCGTAAAGAGATTACTCCTGGAAAATTACGATCTCGTCCACGCTTTGGTGTTAATCGCAATCGAGAAGAATGTTTCTTTCGAAATGCACAGCGCACTTACTGTAAAAATGTAGGTCACAAATCTAAAGTGTGCACACGAAACAAATCAGGCTACGCAGTAAGACAATGATGCAGATAAAAGCGAGTCATATTAAATATTAAATTTATGTTCACAATGAACATTATCTAATCAATAAAGTTTTACGGGCCAAAAGTAACGTGATTTTTTTTTTCAGAAAATGAGCAAGGTTTTAACTGTGACGTTCAGAGTAAATATTGTGCCAATGAAATTTCAAACTGACACAGGCTCTTCAGTTTCTTTAATTAATTTATAGGCATACAAGAAATTAGGACTGCCAAAATTAAATGGAGTGAAGAGTTCCCTCTTTAGCTATAGCTACCGACAAATATCAGTCAAAGATCAGTGTATAAAGGAAATTGCACACAAGCAATTCATCAAACACCAGATTTATAGCTGTGAGTCACAAAAAGCAACAAATTTGCTGGGTCTTTATTTATTCAATGCATTAGGTTTCACAGTTCGTGAAGGAGTGAACCAGATTCACACTTACGTTCCTGCTGAAAAATTTCAAAAACTGTTGCAGAAATATGATACAATTTTTTCAGAAGCAACAATTGGCATTAAAATTAGCATTAAAATTACAATGAACAAATCACGTTTAAAATAAGTGCAGTGCCAAAATACGTTAAAGGACAAAATGAAACTGGAACTTGATCGCCTAGGACACAGTGGCATTGCAGAATCCCTTACCAATAGCCAATGGCCAAAGTCAGTATTGCGGCAGCACAGAGAATAGGCACATTTTGGATCTGTGGGGATTTCAAAAACCGTCAATGCTCAAATATATCATAGGTTATTATCCAATTACAACATAAAAAACTAATGTCTGCATTTTCTGGTGGTTCATAGATTGTTTCATTTGGACCTCAACTACACAAGCGGCTGCTGCTTGGTTTACCTCTGCACCGAGTTCGTTCCATAGACTCGTGGAATAGTTAATTAGGAAATCCCCAGATGCAGTGAACTACATGGATGACTTCACTATATTAGGGAAAACTCCAGAAGAACTTATAACCAAACCCGTCGCTTCTACACGTGAAACCGATCTGAAGGATCTCTAAATATTGTTCACATAATAACAAACCATTAATTATTCCGTATCTGGGAATGTAAAGTTAACTACAACATATTAAGCGTAAACATCTTTGTATTTGTTGCTGTTGCTTCAGTCAACGTTTGAACCAGTACAGAATTGAAAATTAGCGACCGGAAATCATCGCTTAGGTGCGGTCTATGAACGCAATAACGGCCGATATCCTGCCCGTTTCTTCATGTTAACGTCATCTCACCACAAAAACATCCGTCATCTACGCACACTGCATGCCATGAGTTACTGTTTCTCGCTATTGGCATCACATTCTGCACTAAACAAACCTGATATTATTTGCCCAATAAATATCCTTTAAACTTTTGAATTAACCTTTTCACCTGTGCATCCTAACAGAATTTATGTTTCACGTAAGGCAATCAGAGTTAAATGAACTTCTATTTAAATCACGATGATGATAGGAGTGTCCGATTTCTAATAACGGTAGAGACAAAAAAAATTCATTTGTATATTACACTGCCTGCCAAACTCATAGTCTTTACAACCGGTTCCATCATCATCGTAACAATATGTAGACTCAAGGAGAACTGGCTTTAAATTCACCTTCTGACAATCCCTCTGATATCGCACTACATATACGAAGATATGGTCGCCAGGTCTGAAGGAGCAAGTTTTAGAAATGAATCTGAATTTACTTTAAACTGAATAATAATTTTGTTTAGTCTGAAGGGCTTCCATTTAGAAAATCTACATCTACATCTACATTTATACTCCGCAAGCCACCCAACGGTGTGTGGCGGAGGGCACTTTACGTGCCACTGTCAATACCTCCCTTTTCTGTTCCAGTCGCGTATGGTTTGCGGGAAGAACGACTGTCTGAAAGCCTCCGTGCGCCCTCTAATCTCTCTAATTTTACATTCGTGATCTCCTCGGGAGGTATAAGTAGGGGGAAGCAATATATTCGATACCTCATCCAGAAACGCACCCTCTCGAAACCTGGCGAGCAAGCTACACCGCGATGCAGAGCGCCTCTCCTGCAGAGTCTGCCACTTGAGTTTGCTAAACATCTCCGTAACGCTATCACGGTTACCAAATAACCCTGTGACGAAACGCGCCGCTCTTCTTTGGATCTTCTCTATCTCTTCCGTCAACCCGATCTGGTACGGATCCCACACTGATGAGCAATACTCAAGTATAGGTCGAACGAGTGTTTTGTAAGCCACCTCCTTTGTTGATGGACTACGTTTTCTAAGGACTCTCCCAATGAATCTCAACCTGGTACCCGCCTTACCAACAACTAATTTTATATGATCATTCCACTTCAAATCGTTCCGCACGCATACTCCCAGATATTTTACAGAAGTAACTGCTACCAGTGTTTGTTCTGCTATCATGTAATCATACAATAAAGGATCCTTCTTTCTATGTATTCGCAATACATTACATTTGTCTATGTTAAGGGTCAGTTGCCACTCCCTACACCAAGTGCCTATCCGCTGCAGATCTTCCTGCATTTCGCTACAATTTTCTGATGCTGCAACTTCTCTGTATACCACAGCATCATCCGCGAAAAGCCGCATGGAACTTCCGACACTATCTACTAGGTCATTTATATATATTGTGAAAAGTAATGGTCCCATAACACTCCCCTGTGGCACGCCAGAGGTTACCTTAACGTCTGTAGACGTCTCTCCATTGAGAACAACATGCTGTGTTCTGCTTGCTAAAAATTCTTCAATCCAGCCACACAGCTGGTCTGATATTCCGTAGGCTCTTACTTTGTTTATCAGGCGACAGTGCGGAATTGTATCGAACGCCTTCCGGAAGTCAAGGAAAATAGCATCTACCTGGGAGCCTGTATCTAATATTTTCTGGGTCTCATGAACAAATAAAGCTAGTTGGGTCTCACACGATCGCTGTTTCCGGAATCCATGTTGATTCCTACAGAGTAGGTTCTGGGTTTCCAAAAACGACATGATACTCGAGCAAAAAACGTGTTCTAAAATTCTACAACAGATCGATGTCAGAGATATAGGTCTATAGTTTTGCGCATCTGCTCGACGACCCTTCTTGAAGACTGGGACAACCTGTGCTCTTTTCCAATTATTTGGAACCTTCCGCTCCTCTAGAGACTTGCGGTACACGGCTGTTAGAAGGGGGGCAAGTTCTTTCGCGTACTCTGTGTAGAATCGAATTGGTATCCCGTCAGGTCCAGTGGACTTTCCTCTGTTGAGTGATTCCAGTTGCTTTTCTATTCCTTGGACACTTATTTCGATGTCAGCCATTTTTTCGTTTGTGTGAGGATTTAGAGAAGGAACTGCAGTGCGGTCTTCCTCTGTGAAACAGCTTTGGAAAAAGGTCAAGGCTTCTGAATGTTTATGTAGCACTGTAGCTGTCAACTCAAAGTTGAAGTTTGGCAACATGTGAAATTCGTAGTTATTGAAATTGACTGACTCAAATTCTCAGATGAAATCACTCAGTGGCAAAACTGCAGGGTAACAATGTGAGCGTCATATACAAATAAAACAGATTATCTCTGAATAAGCAATTGATTTACGACTGAAAACTGAGCAGACGGCAAATAATCATTGTTGTGGCAATTTCAGCTCTAAAATCACTTACAAAATATTTATAAAGCATTATGGTCAGTGGACAGGACATGTATTGACTTAAGGTAATTAACTTCAGAAATAACTTACGTAAAGTGCATCTCTTAAGATTGCACCACGTGAATCGAAGTGACTGACTGTACTTCTCAGCAGTTCTAAGTTTCCTAAAATCACGCAGAAATTCTTGCCTTATGTCCAGGTGGTGTTGCAGCACTACCAATGTACGAGGGCCATCAGCATAATCTCCGTTCAATGCGACGATCTTACGCCACGTTACTTGGGAGGGCCTTTATGCCCGCATGGTACCACTCTACTGGTCGACGTCGGATCCAAAGTCTTGCTGCATCAAGAACTTCCCAATCACCCACATACTGCTTTCTGTGAAGTGCATCCTTCACTGGGCCAAAGATACGGGAGACGGAGAGTACGAGATCGGGACTGTAGGGTGGTTGAGGAAGAAAATTCCAGTGAAGTTTTGTGAGCTCCTCTCAGTTGCGCAGACTTGTGTGAGGCCTTGTGTTATCCTGGAGAAGATAAGTTCGTTTGCTTTTTTGTGACGACGAACAAGCTGAAGTCGTTTCTTCAATTTCCTGAGGGTAGCACAATACACTTCAGAGTTGATCGTTTGGACCATGAAGGAGGACATCAAACAGAATAACCCCTTCAGAGTCCCAGTAGACCGTCGCCATGACTTTACCGGCTGAGGGTGCGAAGTGATTAACCCATATTTCATCGCCAGCGACGATATTCAACAAAAAATTTTCACTATCATCCTCGTAACGCCCAAGCAATTCCGCACAGATAGCTCCTCGTTGCTCCTTATGTAATTGTCTTTGGCGGCGAGGAACCCATCAGACACACACCTTTGAGTACCTCAACTGGTGGACGATTGTGTCAGAACTACGAACGGAGGCGTCCAGTTGTGCAGTGAAGTGTGATTGCGATCCGTCGATCACTCCGAATGAGATTGCCCGCAAGTTACAACATTGCAGGAGTCACAGCTGTGTGCGGCCGGCCGGCATGCGGAGATCGGACAGGTTTCTTGAATACATTTACAGCTGTCGATTCATTCTCCCTTTGGGCTATAAGCCTTCAGTGTCTATCTTTGGACCAAATAATGTTGTTACTTCCAGGATATCTTATCGTTTGCAGCGTTAGTCACTGCTGTTGTAGTACTATGAGTATGAAATAGTTTTCAGATCCACAGCTAGTCAATGTACACTGAGTTAGGTTAGACCATTGTTTTCAAAACTTTCACATCAGTGTCACCACGCCTCCTCAATAGACTGAAGTTGAGGATTTATTTGTGAACATATTATTTTCAAAATTATTATTATTTGCTTCTCACAGTGTTTCTCACATTAATTATGTTATAGTCGCACAGTGTCCGCTGAACAGACAGTTTCAGAGTGCAAGTACGCCACCTAAACACAACGACTGATTTTTATTGTAGAGAGTTTGCTTTCTGCTACCTATATATTGGACACCAAACGCATTTGGTGAATACAACAGCTGATATAAATGGTCTGAATTTTATTTCTATTGTTGGAGGCAGCCCTTACTTCATAGGTGCAGTTTCTATTCTATAGGCAGGATTTTCAATGAATACTTTCTCCTGAATGAAAAAAAAATTGTCTGACAGTATTTGACGTATAATTCTCAAGGGAATCTCTTCTGCCTCTACTAAAAGGGTGTTTGTAAACGTCTAACGCTTGGCTGCAAGACAGATACAATTGTGTCTGTACTGAAGGGTATCTAATTTCGTGAGATAAATCTTAGGCATATTGTGATACAGTGTATAGCCACAGGCCAGTCTAAATATAATCCACGATGAGCAGAATACGTAGAGACTTCAGAAGTAAGTTACACATATTGTCCCACGCTGAGATCACTGAGCAGTAAGAGTGGCACATGGTCAGGTGAGAGTACATGTTCCGCGCTTCCTGCAAGCACAGTTCTGCTGCGATTACGGATAACAGATGCATCACAGAATGCAAGTGAAATGACGCAGTAACTGCAAACGTACTCGAAAGTCGAAGTATGCGGACAGTACGATTTTAGTGAAAGAAACGTCTAAATTGCACATACGTTCACCGTAAATTTCTAGCGGTATGTATGGACTAAATGCAATGTCGCATCCAGCAATAGTGAAACGGTACCAACAATTTGACCGAGACCGTACAGACATGGGCGATGCTGATCGGGAAGGAGGCCATTAATATCGACCAAAAGCGACAACGTCCTGGTAGTCGAGGAAGAAAATCTTGTGGGAAGAGATTTTCCAATGATGAGAACAGCAACACACCGGTTCTCGAACGGCTCCGTGACCAAGCAGCGGATTTCTATAGACGAAGAATAGAACGACTAATACAATGTTCCGACCGTTGTTTACAGAGAGTTGGTAACTATGTTGAAAAACATTGTTATGTATCTCAGTCAGTTTTAAGTGTAGAGCAGCATTCAGTAAAAGTCACTTGGCTTAACCATACGTGGTGGGAGAGCGTATTAAATTTCATTCTTCTTCACACTTGTTAACAGTAGATCGTGTACGGCGTGCCCAGCTTAGCTGTGAACTCAAATAAATCCGAGGACCCGAACAAGAGATTTTATCTGGAAAGTATACTTCCCACATGCGGCGTGGCCGTTAATGCGAGCAGCTTTTGATTTCCAAAAAGTATGATCGCCCATTTCTCAACCGAAATCTACAGCCCACTGGCAGACAGCCATTCGTGGATGTGTTCTTTGATAGAGAGTAATTGCGTTTTGCTCTGAAGATACGAGTCTGCAGTTGAATAAACATATACATCGTGTGTATACTGTAATACTGTTTAATAATAAACAGAGAATACAAGAGGGGGCGGCTTCGAACTGCGCACAGCGGTAAGACCTGGGAGACAAGAAAAAGCCCGAGCATTTTTCCTTTTAATCTGATATAGATTGTTCTACTGACAGCACCTATCACCCTCGAAGGAAATTCTGTAAGCCCGTCCATGAGAATCGGTATGTGAACATAAGCATAAGACCCCTTTTTGTGTCTGGAAAGTTGAAGTGATATCCACAGCAAGAGAATACAGATTGCCCAGAGTCTCTTTGCCTTTTGTGTCTCTTCAAGCTTTCCCGGCGGATATGTTGTAAACAGTCTTCACGTGTTTGCCGCCTGATCACTTTGTGCAAATTCACAACACTTCCTCGCAGCAACTGTCCGACATCTTCAGGTGGTTCAACCTTGCTGGTGGCTAGTTACAACTGAACTTTGCCTTTGTTGAATCCGGTTTACTCCGAGGCATCAAATTATTATTTGCAAGCCACAATGACATGTGCGTACATAGCTATTATTTTAAAATTGACGTGCCGACTTCCAGTATAGCTCACGATACTAACATGGACATACATTGTACAGCACCACTTACTGTACTGAAGGAGCAGAGGGTGTAGTGATGTAAATATAGGTCCGAAGTGGCAACAGAGAATTGCCGAAACAGGTAATGTATATGAATAAATGATTTTAGCTACCTCCAAGTTGAAAATTTGTTTAATGTTCATATCAGGATAGCTGTCACTCGATGATTTAATAACATTAATTAGTTCCCCTTTAGAGAAGGGATGAAGCAGGATATGGTGATAGTCAACCTCAACAAGAGATGGATGATTCTGGAATGGGACAGTGGGGGAAGCCCGCATCTCGTGGTCGTGCGGTAGCGTTCTCGCTTCCCACGCCCGCGTTCCCGGGTTCGATTCCCGGCGGGGTCAGGGATTTTCTCTGCCTCGTGATGGCTGGGTGTTGTGTGCTGTCCTTAGGTTAGTTAGGTTTAAGTAGTTCTAAGTTCTAGGGGACTTATGACCACAGCAGTTGAGTCCCATAGTGCTCAGAGCCATTTGAACCATTTTGAACAGTGGGGGGAGAGAGCCTTTCGATAAATTGTCTATGCACGCAGTGGAAGTAGAAGAGGTGATATCGATTGGCTGTTTCCAAAAGTCTTCGTTTTATACCAAATGCTTGTCGTTCTGGTTGCTTTATTGCGTGTAGAACAAAGTTTAATCCAATTTTCCATTTTTTCAGGAATTCGTAAACTTGAGCATTTACTTTTCTCACCTCCAAGAAGGTGTCCAAGTTAGAATTCTAGTGATATGTTTTCGGGGCAAGTCTGTGTTTTCAATTTTTCTAGAGCATTCAGGATTTTACCAAGGAGGGGAATGTTTATTCATAATAATAAACCCTTGTTTCTTTGGAATGCTGAAATCCGCTGTGACTTCCATAGTGACTGTTAAAACGGGTTATGCGCCTTTTTCCTATACGTCATGCTCCATAATTTCTAGTTTGCTTCGAACTTTCCCTCATATCTGTCCCAGTTGGCTTCTGCAATTTTCCACTAACTACTAGCGTAATCTGTTTGTTCAGTATGGACGTTTACGTTATTCTAGAACTCTACTGGGAGATGCTCCTATTCCGTTGTATCTGTTTTAACGTCAGTTAGAAAGTTCAGTAAAGAAGGGGATGCAAAGTGTTACATCTATTGCGCAGCAGAACTTCTACTGAAAAGTGAATATACAATGGTAAAAGTTCCATCGTTGACTGGCACTAACTTATTGTTTGCGATGAAATTCACCAAAGCCCTGCCGTTCCTATCTGTCATGTATCCTCCCTACGCTACGTGAAGGAAACTCAGGTTACAATCTGTTAAAAATGGAGGCCGAAGGTGGCTTATGAGATGTCTCCCCTCTTCTTCCACGATCCTACCGTGGAGAGTTTGACACACTGAGGCAACTCTAAAGTTTTCTGAGAGTAGATTTTGTTTACACGAAGATGAATTCGATTTCATCGTTTCTTACACTCAGCGGATATTTTTTTATGTGCAAGCAAATTTGTACAAATATAGCAAAGCCATCTTTCTCATCGGGACCGTCCTCCGTTATTACAAGATAATTTTTAAGTCTGCTAATACGTGAACCATGGTCCATATAACAGTATTGTATCAGGCTCATATACGAATATTTTTCTTTGTAAGACTTTCTGTTGGATTTAACTGATCTTGCGTTCCACAGCAATAATTCTATAGGCTTCATAATTTAGGCTGAAAGAGAATTAAATGTGCCTGATATCGTTATTGTTTGTAACACTGTCTTGCCGCATTCCTGAATGACGATGTCAGTAACATTTATTATCTTATAGATCAGCTCAGCGTGAACTAAAGGCTGTCGTTGATTTGGTACTTGCGAAGTGGCCAACCGTTGGCACTAGACTGATTGAGACTGTGACTTATAGGTATGGCTACATGTTGCGTGGAGTATAGCAGGTTTCAGTGCAAAAACTAGTCATGAACGTTACGGTGTTTGCTGGCGGTAAGAACAGTGAGTGATGTTTGCTTGCAGTGGCACATCCATATATTGAGTTTCGTCCCTGTTTATGCGCTATTTACCCTTACGTTCGTCGCGGGGAAAGTTGATTACTTTGGAAATCTGGAGCACTGAGTTTTGCTTGAGCGATAATGATCGGCGCAGGCAAGAAAGGTTTTACCCTCGACGAAGGACGCGTAGGCTGGTACACAAATAATGTTGTCAAACGTACCTGGTTCTTGAGATCTTCACCGTTTATAATATTCACGGCAAGACCGAGCCTTGCATGGGTTTTATACCCCATAGTGAGCACAAATAGCAATAGCTGAGGCACAGGATTCAACAGAATGAGGCCCACTACATTTGATGTGCCTCATTTGGGGCCGACATTGTTTGCCGATGTGCTTGTGTATGCACTTCATGACAAGTGCGATATAACGATCTACAGGACATCTACTACTTCCATGAATAGACATAGCTCACGGTGAAGTTTGAGGGCTGAGCATCGAAAAGCATATTTGCAGTTTGACGATTTCTTCTTAGAAGGTTTACTAAACAATATGTTGCCCATGTAACATATTGTTTAGTAAACCTTCTAATACCTATAGCGGGAAATACAGATTGCACAATATCCAAAATCTCCGGTTGCCCACGTTTTGTATCAACTTTTCTTATTACTCCCTGTTTGTGGACAATGCGAAGGAATATAGGGTTCTACATTTTTAGATTTTAATACTTCGCTGTTTACTAGGAAATTTAACTATTCTGGAGTTTTTACTTCGATCGTCACTTTGGTTTTTCGAACGGAAGATACAGTAATTACAGCCTTCTTGAGCTCTGGTAAGAAAAGGTGGAAGGTTTTCCCTAACATAAGGTGAGTTTTTATCCAGATATTCGCTATAACTACGTACAGACCAATCGTACAAGTTAGTACACTGCTGAGTAGTTACAGTTTCCACGGGAGAAACATTTTGCTGTCAGGGATCAGAAGCAGAAGCTTCATTTAGAAGGTATCTGTTAAAAATGAAACATTGGTACCAGATGACATTTGGTTAGCTTCTGCAAAGTAGGTTGCTGAATTCCTTAATTCGAAATTAACATCTCTCCACCACTTATTTCTCGTGTTGGGGAGGGTGGAGGGCTCACTGTCCTCTTCAGGGTGTATTCTACATTCACCCCTACCGACCGATAATGAGCGACTGACAGCATCCATCGAATTGTCCAAAGTGGTTCCACAGAATACTTGGCAGGGAACTGTGTCTTGTAACAGCCGTCCCGCAGCCGGCTGTTGTCGCTGTTAACCAGCAGGGACGAAGAAATCACCACTCCCTTCGCCATTTATCAGCTTACCGTCACCAAGAAGAATGGTTCAAATGGCTCTGAGCACTATGGGACTTAACAGCTATGGTCATCAGTCCCCTAGAACTTAGAACTACTTAAACCTAACTAACCTAAGGACAGCACACAACACCCAGCCATCACGAGGCAGAGAAAATCTCACCAAGAAGAAATTCAAATAATGTACTTGTTACAGGTAAACGTAAGACCAGTATTCCAGCACTATTAGGTAAACTCAGGAGTCACACGGAAGAGCGCTATCGCAATACGTCTAAACGCGGCCGCGTGAGCGAGCTTAATGGGCGTTGGTTTTGATCCACTGCAGCTATGTGACCAAGTTCACCGTATCTAAAACAGATTACACGTCGCTGAGGATAGTTACTGCGGTTTTTCTTCTTGAATTAACGCAAAAATTATTCCTACTTGAGTGCCATCAGCTAAAATTTTGGTTTGCATAGGTCAATGCAGAGGGTGCCTCGAAGCTTTTACTTATTTATTGAACGTCATACTGAGAACCAAAGCTTTTCAGACAAATACTTTATTTGCAACCATTTTTGCACTCCAAACATGACCTCAAAAGCTGTGCAGATATTCATGTTTTGCTAAACATCTTGTAACCTAATTAAAAAATATCAATACGTCGAATCCGAAAGAGTGAACACTGACATCAGTTACAGTGACAGTGTCGTTAAATGATAATGGTATGCACTACTCACTTTTTTCTTCAAACTTGAGTACAAAGTTTATTACTTCGCAGCAGAACAACAAGTAAATTACAGACTTCTCCACAGGTCCCATAGATGCTGAATTTATACTATACAAGAGTGTCGACACATTTCCTGATAGTACCCAGTGGTATTTAAAATACATATACAATGAAGTGACAGAAGCCATTGGATAGCGATATGCACATGTACAGATGGCGGTAGTATCGCGTAAACAAGGTATAAAAGGGAAGTACATTGGCAGAGCTGTCACTTGTACTCAGGTGATTCACGTTAAAAAAGGTCTCCGACGTTATTATGCCGCGGAATGGTAGTTGGAGCTAGAAGCATGGTACATTCCATTTCGGAAATCGTTAAGGAGATCAATATTGCGTGATCCCTAGTGCCTAGAATGTGCTGAGAATATCAAATTTCAGGGATTACCTCTCACCACAGACAACGCAGTGGCCGAAGGCCTTCACTTAACGACCGAGAGCAGCGGCGTTTGCGGAGAGTTGTCAGTGCTAACACGCAAGCAAACACTGCGTGAAATAACCGCAAAAATCAATGTAGGACGTACGGCGAAAATATCCATTAGTGCAGTGCGGCGAAATCTGGTGTTAATGGGCTATGGCATCAGACAACATACGCGAGTGCCTTTACTAACAGCACCACGTCCCCTGCAACACCCTTCCTGGGCTCGTGACCGTTGCTTTGTCAGTTGAGTCCCCATTTCAATTGGTTCGAGCCTTGCGCAGACCCCACGAAGCCCTGTACCCAAGTTGTCAACAAGGCTCTGTGCTACCTGGTGGTGGCTTCATAATAGTGTTTGCTCTGTTTGCATTTAATGGACTGGGTCTCTGGTGCAACTGAACCAACCATTGACTGGAAATGGTCATCCAGGACTAAGTACACAGCCGACCTACACTCTTCTGCTGGGCACCATTTTGGCACTCCCCATAAACATTTTCCTTTGAGTTGTAGGCAAGCAGTGCATGCAGCATGAGTTCGATAAAACACTAGGATAATGAACCGTGAGGAGAAACATGCTTAGCAAATAAATGAAAGTTTTACGATGAGGCCCAGGTCGGTCAAAGCACACTTAAGATGGGGTATTAGACTCAGCCCAGTGACTTTTCGGAAGGCAGATGGAATGGGGAACAGCTTGAAGAGATCCCTGCCTCTTCCCCTCCCGAAAGAAGCGACGCTATTCAGCTCATTGGGCGTACTAAAAAATACCACAGGATCGGAAGCTTGGAGTTGGCATTCTGGAAAATTTTGTGTGCAAGAAGATCCCGCTATGGCGCGCTAAAACGGAAATCGATGATGCAGAAAAGCAACATAGAGCGCTCTAGAAATGACCTTGATTGGAAACCGACTAATTGTAGAACACATTTCATAGATTCTTTCGCACGAGAACATACAGTGCCTTTAAAATTACGTCACTGGCCGGAGTCTGATGTACCTTTGTCATTGGAGGATTATGTTTTGTGGCACGGACTTTGCTTTGAGCAGTACACACGTTCAGTGTTAAGACTTGAGACTTCGGTGTCAGGATGCAGCAGCGAGCAGAACCTCTGATCTGAGAGGCAACCTGTGGCTGCCACCTGCACCACATGCTGCTCATTAATTTTAATTGAAGATATTTAGGTTATATGCTGCTCACTTTTCTACACACCGATGATGTTGAGATTATTTGGCGACATTGGCCAGCTGTGTAGGGTAGAAATAAGGCATTTCCGACACTTCATTAAATTCATGAGGGCTCATCCAAGTCCAGGCGAGGACGGAATGTTGCATGTTGCTTTTCATTTTACCTTTTGGTATGATCCTACAATCACTGTGTAGCCATACGTGGCTATTTTTCACACGATTAATTTGTCAGGAAGATAATTATGTCTATTCCCTGACTCTTTTTCCGAAACTTTGCCAAGTTAATCGGAGTAGTTGTATCCCATTTGTCTGTTATAATTAGATATTGCTGTTACCGTGTGCTTAAGTAAGATCCATGTTAACATTATCTGAACCGTGGTCACTAACACTGTAATGAACTTCGATTCACTTGGGCCATGATTTTAATTCAGCAGTTAGTGAATCCCTTTTCCATGCAGTATTCTATTAATAATTTATGTGAGGACCAACACACAGAACTCATTTACCAGGGGCACCCCTTTGATATCGTTAAATCTGTTGGGCATCAGTTCTAAATTCAGTATCTGAGTTCATCGGGGAGTCATCTTACTCTCAGCAACCCAGCTGATGCAGATCCTTTAGCACCCGTAAGGCTTCGCAAACTATTTTCTCCCTGATTATCGTAAGATAAACACAGGTATCGCTCTATATACCTCAGGCGTTAGCAACTGACAGATTACCTAATACACCGAATGTGATCAAGATCTTGTTCAGTCTTCGAACTGAAAACTCAAGTTGATGGCCTCTTCCTCACCGCTAAACGCTAGCATATTCTGTGGTTGTAAATATGTCCACTACTGTTCTACTTGGAGCTCAGGACCAATAATGTTACCACTGGATAATGGCTTCGAGGCCGTAACCAAATGTGGTGTTTGAAATAAAATAAAAGCGCAGCCGAGTTTTTCCAGATCTGCTACTTCCCACCTCTCAGTGAAGATTTTCATCGCACCTGGTGACTACATTTGCATGATATTCTTGAATATGTTAATGTTTCACTTATGAAGAGCAGGTGGATGTGCCCGAACTAATTTGCTGCGAAAAATTTTCCAAGGGCTAGTTTGCCTGATGAAGTGGGTAGTAAGGAAACGTTTCTTGTTGAATTGTGATTACTATTCAGCAGCAAGATTTTGTTTCAAGAAAGAAACGATGATTGGATGAAGACGCTCTTGTACAAGGAGTAATGACAAAGTTCTATCACCCTAAAACCCAAGCTGCGGATAACGAAATGTGATGGTGTTTGAGACGTGGTACTTCGGGAAGGCAGGAAAAGGTGTGGACGGGGCCTAATCAGTTACCGTTGGTTGCACAGTAAACACGTACATTTTATTTACAGAAATAATTTTTTTTAAAAACAATCATTTAAAAAAACTGACCATAACACAAGCTACACTGACGGCTGAAGGCCTTATTAACAAAGAATTCAAATTATTTGTCGGCTGAAGGCCACGAGCAATTCTTCAGAACAATTAACTGATGAAGGCCTGAATTACAAATGAGGAAGATAATTACACGTTAAAATAACAAAAGAATTTTTAAAACAATTATTAAAAAATTGACTGTAACACAAGCTACACTGACGGCTGAAGGCCTTATTAAGAAAGATTTCAAATTATTTGTCAGCTAAAGGCCACAAGCAATAGGAATAATTTAAACAAAATATTATTTTTAAAAAATTTACACAATCAGACCAAATAAAGAAGAGAGTGATCCACAGACAGTGCTCCAAAGATCGACCTGAGAAAAGTCCCTACAGCTGCGTAAGCGGTGAGACAGGCAGCCAAGAGTTATGCTCACTTAACGGGATGGCAACTCAAACTAGGGACAGCTTAAACGTCGACCAATACACTCGCAAAATCCACCTAAGAGGCGATAACCAATACCACGATAGAATAGCAGTATTACCGTCAGATGACAAGAATTTAATTACACAAGTTGGCTCCACCAAATCCTAGTACGCAGACAGGGTTAAGACCAAACTGCCTATTCAAAATCTGACTAGATACACATGAAACCGCAAAAAACAATTCGACAAACAACTCAAACAATGCTAAAACAGTCACTGTACGGCAACAAGACGAATTGCACGTAGACATGAACGATAAGAACACAGAAACGGTCGAAAGACCAGATACACGTCGTCCACTGAGACGACCGACCGAATGACCAACCGTCGGTCGTTGTCAATCAAGTCAGGCAAGGGAAACGTCGGAGTATAAAATCGCCAACTGACAGCTTGATGGCATGAGATTACTTCGACGGACGGACACCCACACAATGGTGGAGGTTTCGCTACTCGGATTTAACGATCCATTCAACTTGATCTAGATGAATCGGGTCCCCGACGTGGTCGTCCTCTATGGCGACCACATCCTTCGATCGAGCAGTGCACTTGTCGTCAGCGGTGGCGCCAAGTACCAGCGTTGTGCGGACCTCACTGCTGCCCGTCCTATCCAACTGCTTAATCCAGCACGCAGACAGCTCATTCAAACCACACAAGATACACACGGATCCCCGAAAACAATTCCACAAACAACTCAAACAATATTAAAACCAGTCACTGTCTAGCAACAGGACGAATTAAAAGTCGACACAAACACAGAGGAGCCAGAAGGTGGCAGAAAAACAAATACCCGTCGTCCACTGAGACGACCGACCGAACGACTAACCAACGGTCGTTCCCGCTCAAGTCAGGCACCGAAAGGTCCCAGTATGAATCGTCGACTGACAACTTATTGCCATATGGTCACTTCGACGGACGAAGACACACACATCAGTGAAGGTTGCACTACTGGAATATAACGATCCATTCAAGTTAAACTCATTGAATTCGGTCCTTGACGTGGTGGTCCACTTTCACGACCACATCCTTCCGTCGGGCAGTGCATGTATGGCACCAGTGATGGGGCGATTACTGGCTGTGCGGACATCACTGCTGCTCCGTCACCCCAACCGAACTCCGATACACGACGACCAGGAAACACTTGAGGTCGCTCCAAAGATAGTAGCACAGTACTCACTATCGATAAACGCTGGTGCTGCCACTCACGGACAGACAAAGCGAGACCCGGAAACACTTGAGGTCGCTCCAAAGATAGTACCACAGTACTCACTATCGATAAACGCCGCTGCTGCCACTCACGGACAGACAAAGCGAGCAAACGTAGTGGCGCCAGTGAACGCACTAAGAAAACGAGAGGTCACAATCCGAATACACGATGCCAACTTGTCAACGGCACAAACGCGAGCCGGGGCACGGCTCAGTGTTAATGCTTCTGTATAAATTCATTCTGCAGTGCGATACACTTAACCCAACCATGGATGATGGTCTGTTCAGGAAAAGTTCCACCTCAAAAATCACTTCTTCCTCAATCGAAAATGTTGCAACGCAATGAGTCGCAGGCTGCGAAGTCATGACAATGTGGGGGGATGGGGGGGGGGGGGGGACGAGAAAGAGGGAGGGGGGAAGAGAAATTTGATGCCCCAAGAAGCAGCTTGTGTGACTATGCTCCGTGCAGAACGAGCTGGAGCGTTGTCGGGGAGCAAAAACTCGCTTTTGGACAACTTCTCACGACGCTTCGTCTTGATAGCCATCCGTAAGCTCAGCAGAACATTTCCTTAGCACGCTTCTCTGACGGGTGGCTCCTTACGAACATAATCTATTATACATACAATATTTTATTACTTTTGCTGTCGATGGTGCCTGTTGGGTATACTGTACGTCGTTTTGTACTTGTACTTTGTCTTAAGATACTATTTGGAAAACCACCGGATAACGGCACTGGGGCCCGCAACTGGTCGTGGTTTTGAAAATAAAATAAAAGTGCAGCTCATGCTAGTATTTCATTCAAAAACAATACTACATTTGCAGAACTAGCATCAACATACTACTCAAGCTGCACAAAAATGAAGCCAAAATTTGCGTATGGGGAGCCATGTGTGAGACGTTCAACAAATTCCAAAGTAGATTTAGCCTGCTGATGTGACAAAAAGTCCTAAAAAATTATGGTCTTCGGCCAACTCAGCAAAAGGAGTGTTGCGGCAGCAACCGCACACCAGATTTCGCAACCCGTCGTGAGTCGTGCTACCGAACTGTCTACGAAATTCCGCTGCCGTGTGCTAGAATACTGCTGGCTCAGTATGCTTCAATACCGTAATTCATCGTAGTGGTTGTCTGGTTTTCCACATGTCACGGCACAACTCTGCGATTCCGTAGCCTTCTATGTGACCATACAAAGGCTCATGTCACAACATAATTGGCCAGAGCCACTATAAATACTCGCTGCTCAACCCCTAGCAGGGCTTGTATTTGTACTTCGACTGGTTCCGGGACTCCCGACTGCATCCGACGCCTCGACAATCTCCATGCCAGAATTTTTCAAATTTAAAACTTAGAAAAAGTAGTACCTTTTAAGTCTGAAGCTAATAACGGTGCACGATTATTTACTGAGCGTGCTAGAAGGACAACCACTACTGCTCTTTCTTTAATAATTGAAGACAAATGTGTTAAAACGCATAAAATACATTAGACTACAGTTCAGAAAAACCCTTTTCACTTTCTCTCAGTTTCCCTTACGTTCATTCATACTACTATACAGAATGTTCAGTTGTTTACTCCATCAATTTTACAATATTCTGTTAAAAATAGGGCGGATTAACAGAATGAAAGCTGAACCTGACCTTTAAAATGTTTGACACTTATAATGGGTACTAATTCATAAAACAAATCTCTCAAACGATTTAGAGAACAGGTAAGACAATCCACAGAAATGTAAAATTCGTACCTATTTGTCTCTTTATCTGCTAAAGGAGATGGCAGACGAGATGGTAAAACGACCTTCGTCCTCTTATTTGAATACAAAAACAATCTGTTGAAAGTGGTTGCATAACGGAATCTGCACATCAGTTAAAAGTGGCCGCACGATGGAACCTGCACATCGTAAGTGACGCATACTGGAACATCCTCCTGAGATCGGCAGAATACTCGTATAACTGAACTATGACTTTCTCCCATCCGAGTGGCAGAAAAGAATTGTATCTGCGTGTATCTGAATTATAGCCTCTGATAAACGAAGCTTAAAACGTGCAATAATGAGTAGTAATAATTATGTTGTTGTTGTTATGGTCTTCAGGACAGAGACTGGTTTGATACAGCTCTCCGTGTTACTCTATCCTGTGCAACATTCTTCATCTCCCAGTACCTACTGCAACCTACATCCTTCTGAATCGGTTTAGTGTATTCATCTCTTGGTCTCCCTCTACGATTTTTACTCTCCACGCTGCCTTCCAATACTAAAATGGTGATCCCTTGATGCCTTAGAATATGCCCTACCAACCGATCCCTTCTTCTAGTCAAGTAGTGCCACAAATTTCTCTTCTCTCCAATTCTATTCAATACATTCTCATTAGTTATGTGATCTACCCATCTAATCTTCAGCATTCTTCTGTAGCACCACATTTCGAAAGCTTCTATTCTCTTCTTGTCTAAACTATTTATCGTCCACGTTTCACTTCCATACATGGCTACACTCCACACAAATACTTTCAGAAACGACTTCCTGACACTTAAATCTATACTCGATGTTAACAAATTTCTCTTCTTCAGAAACGCTTTCCTTGCCATTGACATTGTTTCCTTTACTGCTTGCTCAATATACAGATGGAATAACATCGCGGAGAGGCTACAAGCCTGTCTCACCCCCTTCCAAACCACCGCTTCCCTTTCACGCCCCTCGACTCTTATAACTGCCATCTCGTTTCTGTACAAATTGTAAATAGCCTTTTGCTTCCCGTATTTTATCGCTGCCACCTTCAGAATTTGAAGGGAGTATTCCAGTCAACATTGTCAAAAGCTTTCTCTAAGTCTACAAATGCTATAAACGTAAGTTTGCCTTTCCTTAATCTATTTTCTAAGATAAGTCGTAGAGTCAGTATTGCCTCACGTGTTCCAACATTTCTACGGAATCCAAACTGGTCTTCCCCGTCTGTAAAGAATTGGTGTTAGTATTTTGCAGTAGTGGCTTATTAAACTGATAGTTCGGTAATTTTCACATCTGACAACACCTGCTTTCTTTGTAACTGGAATTATTATATTCTTCTTGAAGTCTGAGGGTATTTCGCTTGTCTCATACATCGTGCTCACCAGATGGTAGAGTTTTGTTAGGCCTGGCTCTCCCAAGGCTGTCAGTAGTTCTAATGTAATGTTGTCTACTCCCGGGGCCTTGTTTCGACTTAGGTCTTTGAGTGCTCTGTCAAACTCTTCACGTAGTATCATATCTCCTATTTCATCTTCATCTACAGACTCTTCCATTTCTATAATATTGTCCTCAAGAACTTCGCCCTTGTATAGACCCTCTATATACTCCTCCCATCTTTCTGCTTTCCCTTCTTTGCTACGAATTGGGTTTCCATCTGAGCTCCTGATATTCATGCAAGTGGTTCTCTTTTCTCCAAAGGTCTCTTTAATTTTCCTGTAGGCAATATCTATCTTTCCCCTAGTGATATGTGCCTCTACATCCTTACATTCGTCCTCTAGCCATCCCTGCTTAGCCATTATGCACTTCCTGTCGATCTCATTTTTGAGACGTTTGTATTCCCTTTTGCCTGCTTCATTTACTGCATTTTTATATTTGCTCCTTTTATCAATTAAATTCAATATCTCTTCTGTTACCCAAGGATGTCTAGTAGCCCTCGTCCTTTTACCTACTTGATCCTCTGCTACCTTCACTATTTCGTCTCTCAAAGCTACCCATTCTTCTTCTGTTGTATGTCTTTCCCCCATTCTTGTCAATCGTTCCCTAATGCTCTCCCTGAAGCTCTCTACAACCTCTGGTTTAGTCAGTTTATCCAGATCCCATCTCCTCAATTTCCCACTTTTTTGCAGTTTCTTCAGTTTTAATCTACAGCTCATAACCAATAGATTGTGGTCAGAGTCCACATCTGCCCCTGGAAATGTCTTACAATTTAAAACCTGGTCCCTAAATTTCTGTCTTACCATTATATAATCTATCTGAAACGCATTATTCCTATTTGATTTTGTATTTATAACCCTGTATTCACCTGACCAGAAGTCTTGTTCCTTCTGCCACCGAACTTCACTAATTCCCACTATATCTAACTTTAACCTATCTATTTCCCTTTTTAAATTTTCTTACCTACCTGCTCGATTAAGGGATCTGACATTCCACTCTCCGATCCGTAGAACGTTAGTTTTCTTTCTCCTGATAACGACGTCCTCCTGAGTAGTCCCCGCCCGAAGATCCGAATGGGGGACTATTTTATCTCCGGAATATTTTACCCATAGGATGCCATCATCATTTAACCATACAGTAGAGCTGCATGCTCTTGGGAAAAATTTCGGCTATAGTTTTCCCTTGCTTTCAGCCGTTCGCAGTACCACCACAGCAAGGCCGTTTTGGTTAGTGTTACAGGGACAGATCAGCCAATCACCCAGACTGTTGTCCCTGCAACTACTGATAATATTTATAGGCAGTGCTTATCCACAATTATTTTTTAAGCAATTATGTTAGGAGCCACGTATTTAGTATTGTAGAACGGTGAATTGGCCAGTTTGAAATATAAACATAAAAAACAAAATTTATTTCCTAACGTTATGTTCCCTACGTTTATTGCATTGGGACTTCCATCAATCCATTCCATTATTCCTAGGTCGGGTCATTTGTTTCCAATTCCAACACAGCACAGGTAACCATTTCCAGTGAAACAGTTTTTTGAAGTTATGAAACAAAATATCACCTGGTGATAATTTAGAAAGTGGGTCAGATGGCTAATTTCACTAACGTTTGTGATAATGGCTGTATCGAGAAACAAAGGTCGGCGTAGCACAAACTAGGGGATGTGAAGAACATTTTAGCAACAATGAAGATTGTAGGAATATGGTGCCTTGCTTTCTGTAAGGCATAAAGATTCGGGATACGCCAAGTTCTGTCACTAAAGAACTGATAAACGATTTGTAAATGTGAAAGGAGCTAACCCATGACAAAGTGAATAGTATCACTATAATGGGTACAAACAGGACAGAATGAGGGTGGAACACAAAGTACGTCAGATACTGAACGAGGACTTGCGATCACAACATGGGTGGGTCGAGATCTTGTCCTCGTAGTTGTAAAGCACTAGGCAGATACGTAATCATCGACATCTGGTTCACAGGAACTTGTGTAGATACGTCTTCATCAAAGACCTGAAACCTTTTGTAGCTAGATGGACAGGTGGCACATTGGCCATCATGTCGGCTTTCATCGACAGGGACCATAAACGCCTCCAGCTGGAATGGGGGCTTGAACGCCATAACTAACATACTCTCTTCCATCTGGCAAGCATATTATCTGTAGTATGATTAAGTTCATTTCAGTCCCTGATGTAGCATAATCCGTTTTTCGTAGGGTCTTCTGAAGCGCAGTGCATGTACTTTAGGCAACTCAAAGGTCGCAAACAGAGAGTAATGTGCACTTTAACGTCATCGCTGACCTGCCTACTGGCATGATGCAGAAATACAGTATTCTCGAACGAATTTAGTTTTCATTCTGTTTTATAGTGATGACACACGCGTGCTAGCCACTGTGCAGAGACTGGAGTTGTTATCATTTCTTCGTACATGCGTATTTAAATTGGATGATGGTGGGACATCAGCTGGTATAATTTTTATTAAAAATGGAACTCCTCCAGCTGTACTTAAGATTTAATATATATTTTGTTGGTGCGAACTCTGGACTGCCTGTCATGTTAACCGACTGCTATCTGCATCATACACGATACTGCTCCTTGGTGATGGAGAGACAGCCGTAACTTACGCGTTGCGGCTGCTCAGGTAGCGAAACGTCTGAAATCTTCAGACGAGTACAAACTGCTGAGAAGATCTGTTTTCTATGCTTCCGTTACCTCTGGCTGCACCCTCAGTATGCCTCTGCTGCAGTTGAAGATATGCCCGGCGCTAACATAACTTGGGGAGGAGGCGCAAACGGTTCCTGCGGCGTCAGACCGGCGCGTAGCGGACAAACTCGATTCAAAACATGGACATAATAGAAAAATGGATATAAATTCCTACAAAACTGTGTTCTTGTTCAATTCTTTGTGTCGCTGATCAGGAATCCGATGTCGGAACTACGACAATCAAAATGGCAGATCCAATTTGGCGAATCAAAAATTATAAATTTAGCGGATTCGGGTAAAACTTCGGATATAAAGTATTTTGAGGTCGCCGATAACGTATTAGAAGTCGAAAATTGCCGCCCTGAAATGTTTTATTCGACATTTTACGTTTTTTAGTCGAAATGAGTCATATTCGTCGCTTGTTATTATTGCTTTCAGAAGGGCCGCTGTCGTTTGTCCACTGTGAGATGGTTCGGAAAGTCGATCTTTTAACTCAGGTGGCATATTTTTATTTTCTTCAGTTGTCATTTTCTGGACTCCCGAGACGAATGTATCCGCGTGTAAATGTGCTCTGTAACGTCGGGTATGCTTATTCAAGCTTCCCGGTCATCTTCGTATAGCCGACCCATAGGCAGTGGACCAGCTCCGATTGTGACATATCTGTAAGTCATAGCTATGTGGATTGATGTCGGCATCTGGCATTATTCCAGAATAATGTGAGTACTGAGTACTTTTGAGAAGTATTTATTTTTTACAGTTCTTGATAGATACGTTTTAGCTCTAGAGTTCTCTATACTAAATTTGAATACTTCTGCGGCATTTCGCGAAAAATAAAAATAACCATCCATAAAAAACGTGCAAATTTGTGCACGCAAATACGCTTGAAAACGTTAACTTCGGATAACATCGGTGGTAGTTCAGTTTTAAGTCGATGTATGTCATGACACTGGTTTAAAATGTCATAAACATACGTTCTGGAGTGCTACCCATCTTATTTTATTCTGGTAACTAGGCAGGATTGCTGTCACATATTAAACAGGCCATACGAACAATATCTGAAAAATGTGTCGTTGTCTGATTCACTGTTTACCATCAACTGTCACGGTACGTATCATATCGACTTGAGACGGGAACGTTCGCTGGACTTAAGTCAGAAGGCTCACCCGCCTTTTTTCTTTATTGTTCTGTCCAGGTTTTGAAGCGGGTTGACCCACTATGCGGCGGTGAGGCTCGGCCGTTTGAAGTTTAAACTACCGGTCCAATTTGAGCGCCAATTCTTCAAACTCGCTGTCAATTGGTGTACCTACGCGGTGGCGTGCTCTCTGGTCAGATCTGAAACCGACGGATCCATCTTCGAGAAAACTCGTCATCTTGCCTGACTTTAATATAAATTCAATGGTGAACGGAAAAAATACTTACAAGGGGACCGTACATACTTGCCCCCTTCGATTTCATTCATGTTGACAGAATGTGTAGAGCATGGCTAGGACTTCAACTTATGTAAAGAGAAAGGCGCAACTCTCAACCGTTTTCGAGAAATTCGAGTTTGAAAATTTTAGGCATGAGTACATATACCACTGTGTGGTCGCTAACAGGCAAGGAGTCCGTAACCAAGTGATTAAGTGCGCCGGCACGGTAGCTCAGCGTGTTCGGTCAGCTGTTCTCTGTAACAATAATAAAAAAAAACTGAGTGAATCGGTGAACTATGAATTTGAACTGGTGTAATGGGATGTCCGGCGCGAACAACCGAGTAAATACACGAACAATAACGAACAACATGAGATCAACAAAAAAATACTTAGTTTCATAAGCACAAGGTCTCTGGATCGAATCTCGTTGCTGGTGCTTTTTCTTTACTCATAAGTAACTCTAATAACAGATTTATTATAACTATCCAAATCATCAGTATTTGGTGAGTCATTTATTATTTACATAATATTTATCCCGAAAAACGGGAATACAAAATATTTTTGTAAGTTCATTGGAAATAAAAAAGGATGCACGGCCATTTGGAATCAAATCAGTATAGTCTTTTAATTGACATTATTGCACCTATATTTGTGAGACGTATGGAGCACTGCAGGAAACAGGATGATACTGATCGTAGAAACATGTGAGGCAATAATTAGTGACACGCAGCACACGTATTGAAGCCGAGCTCTTTTCTTTTTTTTTTTCTTTTAAGAAATTTATTCAACAAATAATATTAATACATCATAACCCACCACCTTACACATTAGTGGGTCGTAATTATTTACAATCATTTTCTTAGCACCATTTAATATTATTGCTATGTGTTAGATTACCAAATTTTCTACTTACTACAGGAAATAAGTTACTCTATGGGCAAGTGTATTCTGTCTACCGATATACTGTTCTAACTATCCTACCAAGCTAAACTCCTGCAGCGTTATAAGTGTCCCAGTAGATCTATAAACCAACTTGTTCTTGGCCGTGCCTACCGAGCTAACCCCTGGCACTGGGCTAGCTTTAACTAGAAATCGCTGCAGATACTGTTAGTGATTTGCAAAAGGCTACATCCTACTTAAAACTAACTAACTACTACTACTGGTCATCACTGGTGTGCATTGAGTCAAGTCCGGGTTTGTTTCGCACCTTCCCCCTGTTCCAAGACGTGGCGGTTTCCGACTGTCACGGCGATCGGTCAGTCCACAATCCGGTGGAATGGCATAGGTGCGAGGCATGTCATTATATCTCCTAGAATTCATTGATTCTCCCTGCGGTATTCTTGCAAGACTTTTGATGATACTCCGCTGGCAAGACTGTCAATGATTCTGAATGTCATTGGATCTCTGATTAGATGATAGGTGTCTCTATTTGATAATTGTTGTCTGAGTTCGGTGGATATGTCATCGAAAAGAGGACACTCGTAGATTCCGTGGTCCGGAGTGCCTACTTCAGCACCACAGTCACACGAGAAGGTAGCCCTCTTCCCGAACCGGCAAAGATATACCGAGTATGGTCCATGTGCAGTAAGGAAGTGCAGCAACCCTTTACTTGGTGAAAAATGTGTGAGTTGGAACCGTACCTTGATGTTAGGCAGCAGCTGGTAAGTCCTTCATCCCGTCTCTCCTTTATCCAAATATTCTTGCCACAATTCTTCCCCCCTTATTTTGATTGTGAATTTATCCCCTGCCCGAACCCCCAGAATTTGTTCAGTCTTTTCGATTTCCCCTCTCTTGGCCCAACACCAAGCTGCTTGTTCCCTAATTTTTATGTCTAAGGGACACAGCTCCATGAGCACCAACAATGCCCCCCAGGAGATGTTCGGTAAGCTCCAATTGAACGCAGAAGCATGTTGCGCTGCACCCTCCTCACGGCCATGGCAGGCACGACCCTCATGATCCTGAGCGCCCAGACTCTGGACCCGTAGCCCACAATGGAGGTGAGAATGGTGTTATGATATAGTTTGATCAGTTCTGTGGGTAGGTAGAATCTCGTATGCCTGATCATAATGAGGTTCTCCATTACTTCTAACGACCTTTTGGTCACCGAACCGATGTGTTGGGCAAAACTCCATTTTTCGTCTATGATGACACCCAAGTATCGGGCTTCGTGACGCCAAATAACTGGTAAGCCTACGATCTGTACCGTTTGATTCCTGGCCAATTAGCCCTTTAATAATAAGTATGTCGATTTATTGGGTGCAATTTTCACTTTCGTTCTTTGGAACCATTGTGTCAGAACGGCCATCGCCCTTTCAATCTTAGGCTCCAGATATTTGCGGCTACGGCCGCCCACCAGCAGGAGGAGGTCGTCCGCGTAGGCTATCGCCCTAGCATGTCTTCACTGCCCTCCAGGCTGTCCAGGAGAGGTTCAATGTTTATGTCCCAAAAGAGTGGGCCCAAGACCGTGCCTTGAGGACACCCCTTCATGATCTTCTCGCCAACTCTCACGCTGGGAACGATAGTCAGCCCTCCCTTCCCATACAATAGCTCCTAAGACAGCCATATAGCGGCCCTGGACACTCTTTTTCCCGCAAGCAGGAGAAGAGTGAAAGTCACCACAGGTTGTCAAAGGAGCCAATGATGTCAACCAAGATGCCAACTGTGTACTTATCTGGGGACGATCCACGGACCTCCAGGGCAATTGCGTCAGATGCAGATCGCCCCAGCCGAAAGCCGAATTGCCGCCAATCCCACTCAGCACTAGGGGCACTGTCAGTCTGTCAGCCAGTAACCGCTTTTACAATCTGCCCAGCAGGTCCAACAGACAGATTGGTCTGTAGGATTTTACTTCTTTTGGATCTTTGTCCTGGCCTTTCTTGATGATGGCTACATTGGCCTGTTTCCAGATGGAGGGAAACATCCTGAGGCGCAATGCCTCATTGTATATCCTTGTCAGAGGTGTTACCAATTGAAGAGCTAGGTATTACACCACTTCCGCTACAATGGCCTCTGGTCCTGGGACCTTGCCTCTCTTTACAGATTTTATATGAGCCCCCACTTCTTCCTCGGAGAAAGGAAACACCTCAGTGGTTTTACATATTCTCCCTAAACTGCCTGCCTAATTAGGCGTTGCTCTTCTGTATCCTCTTCTACATTGTCGTCAGGGAGCTCTGGAGATTAACTGTTCTCAGTTCCTTCTGGAACTGCTCCTTAGCGTCTCTACAGATCCGCAACGATCGTTGTTTTTCTTCTCAGATGAAACTTCGCTGGTAGTACATCCTCGCCCTCCTGACAGACTGATGCATTTGCCGTAGTTCTGCAGGCCACGGCGACGGAGAGGCCGCTACAGCTCTCCTCCTGGTTGGTACAGCTCCCTTCACCGCTCTGGTGAGTGCACTGACCAGTTCCTTGGCGTGTCTGATGACGTCTTCGTCACCTTCCGGCCATATCGGGGAGTCAAACTCTCTTGCAAGACGCTCCCTGTCTGTTCTATTGTAGTTGAGCTGCACTTCCCACCCTATGTTCCAGGAGGCACTCTCTGTCAGAGCGTGAAAGTGATTAGATTGTGGTCACTTGTGGTGACCCTGTCTCTGACCATCCAACTTCGAATATTGCCAACAATATTTGCTGACATTAACGTGATGAAAATGTTCATGGCCTCACCCCCTCCGCCAGTATAGGTGGGGGGTTTCTGGCCTATTGGCGATAATAAACTGTAAGGACATGATGGTCTCCTCCATTTTTCTGACTCTTTCATCCCGAGTGCCACTGTGCCATACGGGGGGATTTAGGATTCACGTCTGCCACCATAAAAATCTTGCGCCCCCTCAGCTATGTAGTTACCTGCACACATTGGTCAAGGTATACTTCTATATTGGTTCCGTACTGGAAGTAATGTTAACCAGATATATGATGCCTATTGGCGACTGGAGCTCTACAACATTACAGTGATCACCGGACAAATGTGAAAGCACTGTGATTCTTAACGCTTTGTTAATCACTGTGATGGTGGCCTTCGGGTCATCCCCAAAGCTTACCACTTGCCAGTTTACAGTGGCAAATGCTATCTTCCCTGCAAGAGAGTATGCCTCCTGTAGACAGAGCACATCAAGGCTCCTCATTTCCTCCACCACCCTCCGAACTTCCTGCATGACCAAGATACTATTATGTGCAGTTAACTGTCCTATCTGTACTGCTGTTGTCATGGGAAATATGTGTGCACATATGATTCCGGAAAGGCCTTTCTCCAATCGAAGGCTATTCTTCCGTTGTATAGGATAGACTGATTGTAAATTTCATATAGGTCGAATGTTTCATTACGTCTTTCAGAAACCTTCTTCACAAGGTCACGCAGGTCACCGACGTCAGTGGGGAGATTCCTAGCCTTCACCCGTATCCTGTCAACAGCCTCCATGACCGAGAAGGTGACTTTGCGCCATGCTTGTGTCCTACACGCACCACGCGTCGTAGTGCTGTCGTCAGGACAGCCGGCTCCTCCAGGCGGGATAACTGCATGGAATGTTGGAGATTGGGATAGATTCTCACAGGATCAATTTCCAATCCCCTAACTAGCGGCTGATTTGGCATTGTGTCAGCATTTGTGCTACTAACTGCGCTAACCTGCACTGGTTGTCTGGTGCAGAGTTCTCTTGCATAAACACCGGTCGGCCCACTGCAACAGGACTCCTATCTTGCGTTACCAGATTGCTGGCAATCTGTGTCCCTGGCAGTAGGGAGAGGGAGCGGCCGCTTGTTCCCAAGGGTCTGTCTGGACGCACGCATTCACCATTTCCATCCTTCGTGATTTGCTTCTGCAACTAAAGTTAGAAACTGTTTAAACCCTGCTGCCCTTTCCGCATCCCTTCGCCTCTTGCGCGGGGATTTTCTTTTTGGCATCGTGTATGCTGTCATGGCCTCAGTCATAATCGGTCCTTGATATCAATCTTTGCTCCAGCATCCTATATGTTTGGCAGTTTCTTCTCGTAGCTTTGCACGTCTTTTTGCCCCTCTTAGTACAGGGAATACAAATTCCTGGTCTCGTGCAACTTCTCTTTATGTGATCTTCCACTCCACACCTGGAGCAAGCCGGCTTCCGATCACAGTACTTATGTACATGATCTAAGTCTCCACTATTGTGACAGCAAGGTACCACCAAATAGTCCCGCACATTTATGTAGTGGAAACCGATGTAGATCTTTCCCATAGTCCTTAGCTTTTTCCACATTTTACCAGATACTTCAGCCACATGATGAAATACGTCTCTCTCTCTTAATTTGAATTCATTCTTAAACTCTTCTGTACTCATGTCGTCAATATTTGGGTATCTTATGGTATCACATAGCTCATTATGGTCTATGGTAACTGGAGTATCGTACATGATAACAAGTGGGTTTTTCTTTTTGGGTGGTTCACATTTGACGGCTTTACATAGTTTTTGATTGTTCAATATTTTATTTTGTCCTCCTCTATCGCAACATCTACTATTACTACGTTTTTGGTTGCTTTAAATTTAGTGACTTTTATTTTTTCTTTGACAGGGTTGATCATTGTCGTGAATATTTCTTGAACTTAGTGTCTTGACCGCGCAAGGGTCTCAGGAACACAGCAGTGTCCGGTCTTTGCGACACCTTTACTAATGTCTCACTGGTGGTTTGAGCCGAGCTTTTGCAAGAGCACGGTTTTTTCAATATTTCTACTGCAAAACAAACTTGGTTTACGTTCATAATCGGTTCTTGGTCATCACACACTTTCGCGGTGTACCACACATACCTGATCATATCTCCGAATATTTGTGCCGACAACTGATGTTGTAGGATTGATTTAATTTTTATACAATCTTCTCTTGAAGCTAACTCCCTATTGTGTTCGATGATGTACGAGCAATTTTGAAGTCGCTTTGCAAGCTTTTTCAGCTGCCTGTAAAAATAAACGTCGCAGTGTTGCACCAAAAATGTCGTTGTACAAAACAGGGTTCGTTTGCCCTCCCCATGAAACAGGGAGCAAAAGTAATTTTTCTTCTCTCACACATGGCTTCAAGACTTCAATTAAGAATTTCTTATAAAGTACGGTTGTGAGTTTGCCGGACTTTGAAGATGTTTTCATAACGTTTTTATACTTGCGTGCGTATCATCAACTGCTTTTTGTACTCTTGGTCTAAATGAGCCAGTGGTCTCTTGCAAGCAAACGAAGACCGTTGGTAGTAATTTTACAGATAAGGCGACAGCATGTCGAGCAGTGCACGAATGCGTCACGTTGTGAATGTCTTGCGCTGCACGTTTTAATTTGCTGCTGCATAAATGACTTGCTGCATTGAAGCGCTTTCTCTCAGGGATAAAAATCTAGTTATTTTTCTCTGATCAGTGCGATTTTTTCGTTTGAAGAGCACTACCCACGAGTCAGAACCTTGAAAATGTAAATCAGGAAATTGGCTAGTAGCTGCAAGAGCGCACTGCTGCAGGTTTCTCGTCCTCACCTGCTGATTATATTCTTGAGCGTCTACGAAACGATCATAGGTCTACGAATCAACTGTTTTAGGTTGCTCATGTGTTGTTTCATCTTGTTTTATATGATCTTCCCATCTTTTCAAACCTTTCATGATTTTGAGTTGTGAAGGTCCCCTTCTACGAAAAGTGGCCAAACTCTATCCTCGATCTCTCTCGCGAGAGTGCCAATCCTAATCTTGTAATATTGTGGAATGTAATTGCTGTGCATTTCCGACTGCTTCTCTTCGGCCTCGTAACTGTCTGTTGAAGATGAAGCGACTGCTTCTGTTTCTTCAAAATTCAGCGAAATATTTGTTCTCCAATTTCCAAGTATTGTGTTATTACCGCAGAAGATTTCGAAGCGATGAGAATGTTTAGAAGAAGGAGTTGTTCAATGCACACAAGTGCCGTTTTTAATCGTACTTGAAATTTCACTGTGAAGCGATTCACTTGACAATGAGGTTCACGTTCTCTTTCTGTAGAAGTACCAGGAACATCAATACATTTGATTGTAAAATCAGACATCTTGGAGCGTTGTTAGCGGGGGCTAACATACGAATAAAGTATTCTCCGTGTTTGTAAACGCAGTTCCCTTTCTCCTTCCACCAACAGAAAGTTGTTTGTGCACATGCAACTGTGTCTGGTGAGTCAAAATTAACTGCAGGATTACCGGGAAAATGGGTTCATAAAGTGAGTCGTACCGTACCTGTACCTATACCGGGAAAATGGGCTCGTAATACGGCTATAAATGGTAAACTACTTCCAAAATGTTAGAGAAAAACTCGAATTTTCAAGGTGAAGATTACGTTGACAATAAATGATTCTTTAGATACTGAAAATCTGCATAGTTATAATAAACCTGTTATTAGAATTATGTGGGAACGAAAAAAATAGTTCCGGGAGCCAGATTCGATACAGTCCCCCAGCTTTCGAAATCAAGCGCTTACTCGGTCGGCTCGGGAGTTCTTCGCTGTTTGCAACCACAGACTGGTATATATGCACCCTTAAAACTTTCGAACTCGATTTTCCCGAGAACGGTTGAGAGTTGCGGCTTCTTTTTCACATATATCGAAATCCCAGCCATGATCTACACACCTATCAATATGAATCAAATCCGTGAGGGCAAGTATTTACGGTCCCGTTGCTAGGTCCAACAGTCCGCCATCCATGCATGACGTCAATGGTGTTTGTTGGTCGAAGAAAATTAGTTTTGATTCTGAAAGTAATTGATTTGATAAGTGGGATTTTTAATTCGCAGTTGATAGGTACTTGCTTGGTACAGATGAACTCGTCATCTTGTCAGGATAATGAATCTGTAATCGGATTTTCGGAATTAATTTTATTTCATTATTTTTCTCTTTCTCTCTCTGTCTCTCTCTCTCTATTAGTAAAATCAGACTGTGCGGCTTCGCCAAGCGCTGTCTCCCCGTGAAAAGTCAGTAGGGTACAACAGTATGGTGATCGATACCTAGCAACCACATAGTTGTGTGGAACAGTGGACATAGTCGAAGTGTGATGGTTGGTGGGCCCATTGGATACAAAGTTCTCGACTTGTGTATGTTGAGACAATGTGCAACATCAGTCGTTACGGCAGGGACGCTTTGGAGGCCTATGTTCTGGCCTTCAGTCATATATCAACGGAACAAATACACACTGTCTTCGAAGAACGATAGGTAGCAATGCTTTCTCGGCATCCACTTCTGGCTGACATGACACCTGAGTGTCTGGTGTATTGTTGGTAAATATACTGTTCATTCTATCGTCCAGTAATTGCGTGGAGAGAAATTACCTAATAATATATCGAAGCTACCTTTGGCTCCAAGCCACAACGTTTACAAGTTCTAAATGAAAAACTCCGAAGTCGGCTATCAAGTACAGCTTTGTAATCCTAATTAATTTTCTGTTATCATCTCTCTCAAACATGGTTCAGAGTTCACTCTTATATATCCCCACAAATTTTGTAGTTTTCATTAGCGTATTAAAACGAAGGACTCGATTTATCAGAATTCAGCTACTTCTCATTGTGTATCAGTTCAAGAAATGGCTGTGTGATGTGCACAAGCGCTTTGGCACCTTCCCTTAGGCGTGACTCTGTTAGCACTTTTGCGCCGATCCTTTCCTCGCGTCTGCTCTGCGTGAAAACAGGCACCATCGCCGCAGACACACTCTCGCCGCTTCCTGGCCAGGACGTGAGGCACAGGAAGCTCGTAACTGCACTCTGCTCTCTGACGTTTTAGTGCTTCCGTCCTGCTGTAAACGTGTCAGTAGGTGTCAGGTGATAGGCAAAGATCCTGCACGTCCGAACCGTTTTCTTCTTTCCAAAGCTGTTTCTAAGGTGCGAAGATTGATCGGAGGAAGCCAAATAAGAGCAAGTATTATATCCTGTTTTAGGTATGGAGGCCTGTCCATGTAGTAACTATAAGTGAATAACGGAGTTCATGCGTCAAATTCAAGTTATCAGTAAGAGTTTTCATTTTTGTATGATGGGCACTACTGGAGACTCGTCATTCTCGTTCCTCCCATGTAAGCTGAGCTGAAATGTCTGATAAAATTACCTTCTTCGTAACAGTTGACCAAATGGTAACATCGTAACTACAACTTGGGAAATAAATAAGACAAGTGTTTTCTTGCACCAGAAAAATTACCCTAATTGCAAAATTCCTTTTCAAGAAGCCTGAGTATGATAGAAACTGGACTACTGGTAGCTAACTGGTTATAACCCTACTTAATTCACGTTAGTGCTAGCAATGGGACAACGGGCTGCCACACTTTCAAACGTCTAATTCCGCACATGGTATAGACGGTTGTATCTGTGTCTAAGTTCACTTTAACCATCACTTGATTCCCTTTTGCACTCCTCAACATAATCATGGAATATTCTGTCTAAGTAATTATATACACAATGTGCCAAACGTACTGCACTACCAAGAACAGTTAGAAACGTTGACTAAATACTGTTGTAGGTTTTTAAAAATTGATATGTTCTTCATACCACTGATATATTACTAGCTATTTGGTTCATTACAGTCTAATCAGTAGCTTCCATCACTACACAGCATAATAGAAAGAAACAACGGCTGCTCAATAACGAATGATTATATTGTTTTGACCACATACCTTCACTCATCCCCATAATTTTTATGGTGCTTCTCAAAATTGTCTGCTTTGGATGCGAAGCTCTTGTTCCAGAGTTTTTGCTAGTCTGCAAGGACAAGCTGGTAACAACTATCTGGAAGATCCTTCAGAATCGCTTTTGCAGCTTTAGTTACTCCTTCATACGAATCAAGATGCAACCCACGAAAGTTAGTGACTAGAAAAATGTCACGCGATGCTGAATTCGGACTATAGGGAGGCTGAGGGATGCAGTTCATATTGATACCTGCAGTACGCGGCCGTGCTTTGTCGTGGTGCATCATCCAGCCTATTTCACGGATAAGTCGTCTCTTGCGCCAGATACGGAATTGCAAAGTTCTCAGGAAATTGTATAGTTATTTGTGCGTGCAGGCACAAAATATTGTTGGACCATTACATAAATATTAAAAAATTATGTCTATAATTTTCTCAGTAGAAGCAACCATATTTGCATTTTTGGGAAGTTTGGTAATGGAGGATATTTCCACAGAGCTTTGTTGTTTGCTCTCATGATCAAAATGATGTAGCCATGTTTCATCAGCATCTACATCTACATGGATACTCTGCAAATCACACTTAAGTGTCTTGTAGAGGGTTCATCGAAACACCTTCACTATAATTACCTATTTTTTCAATCTCGAACAACGCGGGAGAAAAATGTACACTTGTATCAGTCCGTGCGAGCCCTGATTTCCCTTATTTTATTATGATGGTCGTTTCCCCTATGTAGGATGGCGTCAACTAAATGTGTTCGCATTCAGAGGAGAAAGTTGGTGATTGAAATTTCGTGAGAAGTTTCTGCCGCAACGAAAAACGCCTTTGTTTTAGTGGTGTCCACCCCAAACCCTGTTCATGTCAGTGACACTCTCACCGCTATATCTCGATAATACAAAACTTCTACTCTTCATTCAACTTCTTCTATGTACTTCATTAATCCCATCTGGTAAGAATCCCAGACCGCGCAGAAGTACTCCAAAAGATGACACTACATTTTCTAAGTGTTCTGCCAATAAAACGCAGTCTTTGGTTTGCCTTCCCCACAAAATTTCCAATGTGTTCTTTCCAATTTAAATTGTTCGTGATTGAAATTCCTAGGTATATAGTTGAATTTACGGCCTCTAGATTTGACTGATTTATCTTGTAACCAAAGTTTAACGGATTCCTTTTAGCACCCATGTAGATGACCTCACACTTTTCATTATTTAGGGTCGACTGCCAAGTTACGCACCATACAGATTTTTTTCTAAATCTTTTGAAATTTGTTTTGATCTTCTGACGACATTAATAAACGAGAAACGACAGCACCATCTGCAAACAACCTAAGACGGCTGCTCAGATTGTCTCCTAAATCGTTTATATAGATAATGAACCGCAGAGGGCCTATAAAACTACCTTGCGGAACGCCAGAAATCGCTTCTATTTTACTCGATTGTTTTCCGTCAATTACTACGAACTCTGACCTCTCTGACACAACTGAGACGATATTCCATAAGCACTCAACTTCACTACCAGCTGCTTGTGCGGTACAGTGTCAAAAGCTTTTTGGAAATCTACAGAATCAAGTTGAAATACCTTGTCAACAGCACTCAGCACTTCGTGTGTGAAAAGAGCTTCTGTTTCACAAGAAGGATGTTTTCTAACTGCATGTTGATTGTGTGTCATTAGAGGTAATTCATAATTTTCGAACACAAAATAAGTTCCAAAATCCTGCTGCATATCGACGTTAATGATATGGGCCCGTAACTCAGTGGATTACATCTACTACCGTTCTTGACTATTGGTATGACCTGTGCAACTTTTCTGTCGTTGGGTACGAATCTTTCGTCGACCGAATGGTTGTATATGATTGTTAAATATGGAGCTATTGCATCAGCTTACTCTCAAAGGAACCTAATTGATATAGTCTGGACCAGAAGACTTGCTTGTATTAAGTGATTTAAGTTGCGTCACTACACCGAGAATACCTGATTCTATGTTACTCATGTTGGCAGGTGTTCTCGATTCGAATTCTGGAATTTCTGCTTCGACTTCTTTGGCGAAGGAATTTGAAAGGCTGTGTTTAGTAACCCTGCTTGCGCAGTACTGTCGTCAATAGCATTTCCATTGCTATCGCGCAGAGAAGGCATTGACTGCGTCTTGTCGCTAGCATACTTTACATACGACCAGTACCTCTTTTTGGATATTCTACCAGGTTTCGAGACAAGGTTTCGCTTTTGACACTATTATAAGCAATTCGCATTGATGTCCACGTTAAATTTCGAGCTTCTGTCAGAGATCCCCAATCTTGTGATTTTGCATTCGTCTAAATCTGACATGCTGTTTTCGTTGTTTCTGCAACGGTGTTCTGACCCGTTTTGTGTACCAGGGTGGATCAGCTCCGACGTTTGTTAATTTATTTGATATAAATCACTCAATTGCTGTCGATATTATTTCTTTGAATTCAAGCCACATATAGTCTACACTTACATTGTAAATTTGGAAGGAGTGAAGATTTTCTCTGAGGAAAGCGTCAAGTAAATTTTTATCTGCTTTTTTCAGTAGGTATATATTTCGTTTATTTTTGGAGGATTCGGGGTTTACAATACTCAGTCTCGCTACGACAATCCTGTGTTCACTAATCCCTGTATCCGTTTTGATGCTCGTTATTAGCACAGGATAATTTGTTGCTAAGAAGTCAAGTATGTTTTCAAAACCGTTTTCTATTCACGTTGGCTCATACACTAACTTCTCGGAATAATTTCGAGAAAATGCATTTAGCACTATTTCGGACGACTGCCTTTGAAAGAAAAGAAACTCTGATCTCCCTCTAACATCACATTCTACTGCATGCAGCACAGGATTGTTCTTCTGTTCGGTAATCAACGGTCTTGAAACTCATCGTCCGCAAACAAATCTAACATGCGAAATTTTTGTTCCCAACTTGTGGGTGGCACCCAGAGCAATTTTCAACACTTTAGAAAGTGTTCATAAAGTTATTCGTAGGTCCTCTCTTAGAATAAGAGCAGAGGTGTTGATGTTATCTCCCGTAAGAGCCGTAACTGTAACGCCAGGTCCTTCTCCTTTGAAATTGATTGTCTCTCCCAATTTAAACACATAAAACCAGCCTAACAGCTCAGGTCAGAATCCAGACATGTCAAAAATTCTAAAATCTTGACTAGACTCGCCATCAGCTAAATAGGGGACAGATTTTCAGTGAACACGATTTAATGAAATTCAGATTTGTTATTAAAAGGCACTTACAAGTCAAGGATACAGATGATATTAACGGAGAAATTATATTGTGTGGTATATTTCCGTTTCTTAATCGAGACAGCATACTCTCATTTTTATTGCGGTTCTAAGTCAAAACTGGAGCTTCGCGCTCAATCTCCAAGATTATTTTTGCAATACTTTGTAAAACAATTATACTTCATTTTTGCCTCGTTCCCCCCACATAGGTCAAGCAATAATAATGTCAGTTATAAACCTTTAATACAATAATGTCAGTTATTTTTGCTTCCGAATACGCGACGTATTATCCCACCTCCAGACAGCAATTCTCCGCGCGCATCCCGCCGGGCCCTCGTCGGTACGTGTTGAGTATGAAGAGCTTTCTCATTGGTGGCCGACAGCGGTATGGTATGCAGGTGCGTGTGGTGTGGACAGTGTTTTATAGACTTGGTGCACAACGGTGAGTCGTGGCCTGATGTGAAGGAGCAGCTCACTAGCCTCAGCGCAAATCTTCGGCGTAACGTTGCTTCCAAAGGCCCCAGTGGTTAGCCGAATTCTTCATGGTGCACCAAGTCCAGCATTTTAAAATAAGAGTGTCGTGCTGAACCACACACCGAGCTCCAATAATGAATCCGAAATAGCACGAAGGCCCTCTAAAACTGGAGCAGTCAAGTCTGGTCTGCTCTCCACGAATTGTGGCTACAATATTTTAAAATACCAAATGCATTTAGGAACTATCTTTCCAGGCTTCTAAGGTGCGGCAGCCATGTAAGTTTCGAGTCCAATGTGGGTCCAAGAAAACTCATTGTGTCTTTATAATTAAGAACGGTGCCCCTCACCTTCAACTCAGAAAACTTTCAAACAAAGCATGAAGTGTTAAAAAGAACGCAAACACATTTCTCGATTGAGAATTCAAAAGCACCTCTCTCCGCCCATTCACCCAACCGTTGAAGAGTCAGTTGCTCCGGACGATTTGTTGCTTCAAGGCTCGAAGGGGTACAAAAGACAGAGAAGTTGTCAACAAACAAAGAATACCAACGTAATATTATTAATAGCTACAGCAAAGAACGTCACACTTAGAACACCACTTTTCAGAACACTGTTCTACTGCTCAAAGCGATCGGAGAGGATGTCACTGACTCGATATCTAAAATAGCAGGATGAGAGCGGGGCTGTATAAAGATGGGAAGACATCCTCGAAAACCCCAATCGTAGAATTGCCTCCAAGTAGTGTCTTAGGCCTTATCGATCTCAAAATATGTATCCAGGAGGTGATGCTGGCGCAGGGAAGCCGTTTGTATAGCCGCTTGCAGGAGGGCCAGGTTGAAAAATGTTGTGCGATACCTCCTGAACCAACACTGGAAGCGACTAAGGAGATATCTGAATTCTAAGATCCAGACAAGGCGGCGGTTGACCGTCCGCTCCTAGGTATTTCCCATCCTCCTAGTAAGGGTAACACTACAATAACCACTCGGGTATGGTCGGTCTTTCCCAGGTTTTAAATGTGAAATAGAAATGGCTTTTCACCACGAGTGAGGAAAGTGACCTGACACACAAAAGAGGTTTAAAAAGTGAGAAGAGGATTACTTTGCTTCGCCGTGTCAGATGCCGTAACACACTATAATGGAACGTATAATGATCAGGTGATGTGCAGATAACATAGAATCCAGCCCCCATATCTAGAAAAAAAAAAAAAGTAAAGTCGTATGGCATGAATGGCTCGGAGACGCCGAAGGCCAGGTTTCTCCTATCCTCTGCGCCCTTCGTGAAGTGTAAGAGCTGTGTGTGTAAGTGTATCTATTAAGTGTAGAGTGCTGCAATGGCGGTGTCGTGTTCATATTGGAGATGATGAGAGATGGAAGAGCGTGAAACAAGGTTCCGGCACATAGGCTTCTCCTCTCGAAGAGCACCAAGGGGCCCTCCGAGCCAGATGGCCCCTTCTGACGGACGGATTACCATAAACAGTGTCGCATGCTCTCTCTTCATGAGACATTACAGAGAAGTTTGGAACTGAAACCAGGACATTGGCGCAAAGACTGATGATCAGAGACATCACGTCACTATCCTTCTTGTCCCCTCTGTCGTAAACGCAAAGGGAAAATTGTCAACAGTAAGCGGCGTATCTGGACGGTCACCTATCCAAATATAGGCCACGCCCTGTGATATTTAACTTCTTTGGTCTGACGGGAACCGGTATCCACTTCGTGACGGCCGTTGACCTCTCACATGGAGAAGTGGCGGTTGTATTCTCCATCAGTGGTGGAACTGAAGTTCCAGTTGCCCCACTCAGTAGCCACTCTGTTGTACCAAAAAGCTGAATCCTCACTGGCTGTGGCGGTAACTGTGGCACACTCGGCCGCCATAATCTGGGCAATGTCTCGTGGGTTGGTCTGGAGACTACCATTCCCTATTATAGCAGCAACATAGTACTTCACTTCCCTCCCAGAAATGCTCCTGATGGCCTCCCACACGACATTACTCTTAGCGGATCGGTTTATCGTGATCAGGAATTGTTACCATGACCTGTTCTTCCACTCCCTTATAATTCGGCGACATTTCGCCCTCGCTACCGGAAAGGCTGCGAGGTTCTCTGCAGCTGGCCGGCATTTGAACCTACGCTGCTTCGCCTTGTCTGGTCCTGACTGCTGAGTGACATTAGTCGCTCCATCAAGGGCAGGCTGCCTTTTAAGCTGGCCTGAAGACTGTTAAATGCACTTGGATAACAAGATCCAACCATTCTTGGACGCTGTCACGGTGTTCAGACACAACAAGTCGGCTGTAAACCGAAGCTTTCTGCCCTACTGAGCAGCCGTCGTGGCGGCTTTCCTTCGGGCACCATATTGTCTGGCAGGTAAATCCAGATCGCGAAGTGATCACTTCAGTGCAAGACATCAATCATTTCCCATTAAGCGGTGTGTGTAAGACGTGGAGGGATACCCATAGATCGATAGCAGTGAACGGCCCTGTTGCAGTGCTGAAGTGTGTGTTCTGCTCCATGTTTAACAAACACGTAGATGAGGACATGACAAGATTCACAATTACTCTACCCCTGGCACAGTTGACGCAGAGCCCCAAAGCACATTTTGTTTTGCAAAATACGTAAAAAAAATCGCAACACCATTGCGACATAAACGAAAGTTAGTGGGGGTGTTTCTACATCTGAAACCTAATGTCTCCTCAAATTTCGCACCCGTTGCGTAAGAGTGGCGCTAATAGTGCCACTATGAGGATGCAAATCAGGTTTGCTTTAAATACACGGTCTAACGGCCGTGAGCGTTAGTTATCTTTGAGACTGGACGTGGTGAGCCTTGCGGTTACATCGGTTATTAATGTACCAGGCTAATACATATGCAATGACTTATCTCTTGCTTACATTAACCTGTGTCTTGCAATGTTTATCACTTAAATACGTTACGTAGCCAAATATATTCCCAAAATTTCATTAATCTACATTAATTATTTTTATATTCCCAAAATTTCATTACTCTACAGTAATTATTTTTATATTCCCAGAATTTCATCACTCTACAGTAATTATTTTTGTGATGTTGCAACTTTTTCCGTCAGTGTATTTGCTATTAATAGATTTTTTTAAGGTAAGACATTAATCTATGGTGAACTATCGTTTCAACCAATTTAGTAGAGACTGCTTCGTAATTACTTACTTATCTCCTGTTACCTTTCTTATAAGCAAGTTCACCAACGATCTAATTTAATCTGACAATAAATACCCAGAGCTAGTGGGACACTTCAGAAGACATGTATTATCACTATTTATCATGATAACTGTTTTGGTTTTCTATTACAATTATTATGACCCTCAAACTCGCTTCTATTTCTGAGAGAGGCGAGTATGTAGCATGAAAGAAATGTTTCAAACAAGTATTACATGTAAACCAGTGGCAATGTTTTTTTCTCAGCATCAACTTTACTTAGAAGACAGCCGCATATTGAAGGTATGTTGCGGTTGGTACTGTGACAGATCATCGCTTGAATACTAATTCTATTGGTCAAGTTGTGCGATAAATTCCTTTTTTCCCAGATCCGATTGATTACCATATCGTCAATTATTCGAGTGACACATCTAATCTTCAGCGTTCTTTAGAAGCATCACATTTAAAAAACCTCTATTCTCTTCTTTTATGAACCTATTACTGTTCACGTTTCACTTCCACAGACAAATACCTTCAGAAAAAACTTTCTAAGACTTGAATTTATATTATATTTTAAGAAATCTCTCTAATGAAACTTCCTGGCAGATTAAAACTGTGTGCCCGACCGAGACTCGAACTCGGGACCTTTGCCTGTCGCGGGCAAGTGCTCTACCATCTGAGCTACCGAAGCACGACTCACGCCCGGCCCTCACAGCTTTACTTCTGCCAGTATCCAGTATCTCGTCTCCTACCTTCCAAACTTTTCAGAAGCTCTCCTGCGAACCTTGCAGAACTAGTACTCCTGAAAGAAAGGAAGTTACATATCAGCGCACACTCCGCTGCAGAGTGGAAATCTCATTCTGGAAACATCCCCCAGGCTGTGGCTAAGCCATGTCTCCGCAGTATCCTTTCTTTCAGGAGTGTTAGTTCTGCAAGGTTCGCAGGAGAGCTTCTGTAAAGGTTAGAAGGTAGGAGACGAGATACTGGCAGAAGTAACGCTGTGAGGGCAGGGCGTGAGTCGTGCTTCGGTAGCTCAGATGGTAGAGCACTTGCCCGCAAAAGGTAAAGGTCCCGACTTCGAGTCTCGGTCGGGCACACAGTTTTAATCTGCCAGGAAGTTTCATATCAGCGCACACTCCGCTGCAGAGTGGAAATCTCATTCTGGAAACATCCCCCAGGCTGTGACTAAGCCATGTCTCCGCAGTATCCTTTCTTTCAGGAGTGCTAGTTCTGCAAGGTTCGCAGGAGAGCTTCTGCAAAGGTTGGAAGGTAGGAGACGAGATAGTGGCAGAAGTAAAGCTGTGAGGGCCGGGTGTGTGACGTGCTTCGGTAGCTCAGATGGTAGAGCACTTGCCCGCAAAAGGCAAAGGTCCCGAGTTCCAGTCTCGGTTGGACACACAGTTTTAATCTGCCAGGAAGTTTCACTCCGCTGCAAAGTGGAAATCTCATTCTGGAAATATCCCCCCAGGCTGTGGCTAAGCCATGTCTCCGCAGTATCCTTTCTATCAGGAGTGCTAGTTCTGCAAGGTTCGCAAGAGAGCTTCTGTAAAGTTTGGAAGGTAGGAGACGAGATATGGCAGAATTAAAGCTGTGAGGGCCGGGCGTGGCTCGTGCTTCGGTGGCTCAGATGGTAGAGCACTTGCCCGCGAAAGGCAAAGGTCCAGAGTTCGAGTCTAGGTCGGGGACACAGTTTTAATCTGCCAGGAAGTTTCATATCAGCGCACACTCCGCTGCAGAGTGGAGATCTCATTCTGGAAATCTCTCTAATTTCAGAAACGCTTTACTTGCTATTGCCAGTCTGCATTTTATATTGTCTCTGCTTCGATCATCAGTGATTTTACTACCCGAATAGGAACTTCATGTACTCGTTTTAGTTGGGCGTTGTCTTCTTGAGTTCCTTAGAGATATCTTAACGGTGTATGATTGCATCTTCTTAATTAAGTGTTCAGCTTTAACAGACAATTGTTTGAGAACCACTTATTTTAGCATTCACTTGCATTAGCAGCCAGGGTGCTACTTTCTTCCTCTATACGGGCTACGATCGGTGGTTTGCCTTTTCCCTTGCATCAACTCTGCTTAGCAGACAGTTAAATATTGCGGATATGTTGCAGTTGGTACTGAGATAGATGATAGGTTAAACACTCAGTCGGATCAAATGCTCGTATGGTGTCCTTCATCAGACAAATTATTGTTGATGGTAATTGGAAAATGAGAAACAGTTCACATTCAATCAGTTGGCGGGGTGGCAAAACATTGTTCACAGGCCACGACAGCAATTTATGGCCATCACTTTATCATCCAAATGATTTAGCTGGGGATAACAGAAAGCTAAAAGGTATGGTTGTACCTGGTATTTGCTGTACTGCATTGGAAATCATAGAACGAAGATGAAGACCAACTATGATATGTACTTATTACAGTTCAAAATAGGTTGTATTCGACGTTAAATTAAATATGGTGGATGAAAAATGGTGGAATTTTCAATTAAAAAATTCATTCATTTGAGAAAAATAGTTCCATAAAGGTTTTCAAAATTGTTAATTTTGAAAAGATGCTACTACAAGAGGCGTTTGAAAAGTCCGTGCAAAGTCCCAGAGATGGCACCACCGGCGCGTATCGAGGTCATGTTTAGTTAAGCATCTTTGGAAAGAACGCACACCAAGTTTCAGCCATATTGGTCTATTTCTTTGTGCTTGGCATTCGTGTGAATCAATGAAGTCGAGTGATTGTCAAAAAATGGACGAAAAAGAATTTCGTGTGGTGATTAAACATTACTTTATAAAATGCAAAACGCCTCAGGAGACTAATGCAAAGCTTGATAAACATTACGGTGACTCGGCACCTTCCATTAGAACAGTTTATAAATGGTTTCAAAATTTTCGGTGTCGCCATATGGGCACAAGTTATGCTGAACGTTCTGGACGCCATGTGGAGGATACGACTCCAGAAGCCATTGATAAAATTCGTGGTATGGTGATGGATGATCGAAGAGTTAAGGTGCGTGATATTGCTAGTGTTGTGGGCATCTCGAATGAATGGGTACAAAATATTTTGCATAAACATTTGAACATGAGAAAGCTATCCGCAAGATGGGTTCCGCGATTGCTCACGCTTGACCAAAAATAGAATCGTGTGAAGTGTTGCAAGGATGGTTTGCAGCTGTTCAGGAAGAATCCCCAGGACTTTAAGCGTCGTTTCGTCACTGTGGATGAAACATGGATACATTACTATACTCCTGAGACCAAATAACAATCTAAATAATGAGTTACCAAGGGAGAATCTGTACCAAAAAACGCGAAGACCATTCCTTCGGTCGGAAAGGTTATGGCGACTATCTTTTGGGATTCGCAAGGGGTAATCCTCATCAACTACCTGGAAAAGGGTAAAACTATTACAGGTGCATATTTTTCATCGTTATTGGACCGTTTAAATACCGAGCTGCAAGAAAAACGCCGGCAATTGGACCGCAAAAAAGTCCTTTTCCTTCACGACAATGCACCAGCACACACCTCAGCAGTTGTGGTCGCAAAATTATTGGAAACAGGATGCCAGGTCGTTTCACATTCCCCCTTTTCTCCAGACTTGGCTCCCTCGGACTATTATTTGTTCCCCAATTTGAAGAAATGGCTGGTGGGACGAATATTTTATTCAAACGAGGAGGTGCTAGCAGCAACTAATAGCTATTTTGCAGACTTAGACAATTCATATTAGCGGATGGGATCAACAAATTAGAGCAGCTTTGGACGAAGTATGTAAGTCTAAAAGGAGACTATGTCGAAAAATAAAAAAAAGTTTACTCCAAACACGTAAGTTGTTTTTATTTTAGCACGGACTTTTCAAACGCCCCTCGTAAATAATGTAATTCGTTGTATAAAAAATCATCGATTATTTACACTCGCTATCGCAGCTAACATCAAAGTCGTCCGGTTATGATTCAACTATTGCGAGCGCAGAAGAGAGTAACACTAATTTTCTAGACCGGATGACAATAGTTTACATTTGTTTAGTGGTTTTAATCGCTAACTAAAATCTGACGATTTAATGACAAACGAAGCCCAATATACGTCATCTGTCATGATATTTTCTCTAGAATATTTTTGCGAATACCTTTTTCGGTATTTTTCATGTTTTTTTTCACGATCCTTGAGCTTCCTCGGATAGCTGTCCTTCTGGCAGTGGTACCCATTCCACAATGTGGAACTATGACACAGTACCTTAACATCGAATAAGCATGACAGAATTTTCAGTGCAATGTCTGCGTGAAATATGAATGTTTTCTATGTCTTGATGGAAAACAGTTTCACCAAAGTTTAAACTTTCTCGCCATGTTCCCAATGAAATTGCATATTTAGAGGCTCGAAGATTTCCCGCCGATGCACTCCCCAGTATTTAATAAAGTATAAATTTAGTCATTTGCAACTGAAAGTAAGGCAAACACATTGGGTCTGAATTTATAATTACGTAATAAACCAAATTTACATGGCTGTGTAGCGTGCGTCTCTTAGCTAGCCCAACGTTGCCAGTCGTGATATTGAAAGTGATGTTAAAGAGGCTGTGTGGCTCGTGGTATGAGATCTAGGAAAAATCAGAAGACTATACCCTAAACTCTGTGTTAAAATAAAATAGACCATCGAACTCGATTATACCCGCAGCTAAACTGTTCAACTTGAAATATTAATGCGGAACCACAATAAAATAACAGTCATTTTTTTATATAAATGCTTATACCCATGAAAAATAAATCATGTTACACCAGATATGGAACAAATTAAGCATACCTTAAATAATATTTTCCGTTAAAATTACTCAAAATATTCACTTGGAACAAATATAGTTAAGATTTTAAACACCGCCTCAATCTAAGCTGTGAAAACGTGACCAGAGGGTTGCACAACTGACTACTTTAAGCTCGCCTTATACCCGAAGGGGCAAATGAGTGTCGTTGGACACAGTTATGTAGCGGTGCGTCTATATCAGATTACAAGGTGTTCCTGATGAAATTAAGGACTTCGGTTTTCTGACTTTTGTCCGCTTTTATTGGAAAATACGCGACTGTGCAGCGTGGTGTTTTGATGAGTATACTCGTCAAAGTAACCAGTTGACTTTTCCAGAAGATAATAGAGTCATACTCAACGAAACGTAGGACCATTTTGGTGAGCTCACCCAGCTGGAAACCGAGAAATTTAACTCACTGGGAAATACAGCTAAATGATATCGCAGTACGTTAAATAAATTTAAATCAAGCAGACACGACTACGAACGGAGAGAAATGTAAATTATGTACTATTACCACAAGGCCTGACGACATCTAATAACCGGTTTCAATCAGAAACTCATATTTCCTGAAGTCCGATGGAAAAGCGTCCTAGCTAAAAATGAACATGGCTAATATCCGTTGTGCTGGAAAAGGGACATCCATCGGAAATTGTAAGCTTACGTCAAACACAGGCAACTAGGCATGCGCAGTTGACCATGATCCTCTCTCCGTCGCTCTCTTTTTCTCTTTCCCCTTGCTTTCAACTTTTCCTTTATTTCTCTTTACTGATTTATTATAAATGAATATATGTTTATTATAAATGTTTATGTATTTACGTGTCACTGTTTCAGAGAAAAAGAGAAATGTTTGAGAAATGGGATGGTACAGATCTATGCCGATGTACGCATGTGTCACGTGGACTACAAAAACGGAAGTTAATGTATGTGACAATAAAAATGAAATAATGAAATGAGATTAGAAACTGGGAATAACGAGAAGACTTCCTTATCTACATGTCGACTGTACTAGTCTAGATGCGCATTTATGAATTCGTTCGAGATCTGCTGACACATTAAGAGAAATATGTGCCTGTAGTAAAAGTTGAAACGATCAATTAAGAAAATCCACTTATTACTCAAGGACTATACGTTTAGTGAATAGAAAGGATGCAAATATGTGAGAAATATCTTCATGCTTTCCTCGTTAGAGGGGAGATCTTTCAGCGAAGCACCTACACACTTCCAGAGATGTTCTATTTCCATATAACCACATACATATTCATTCTGGACATGTTCCTTTCTTCATTGCGAGAAACGCCCGCAGGCCCTAGCACATACAAGCAAAAGGCAGATAGTAACTACCTTACGGTCACTGATTGAACGGAGTCTCATTAAAGGAGAAATAAGGTTTACGCAAGAACGTTGACGCCTTTGTTTGTGTACATAAGGTGCTCCCTTTGCGTACATCAGGTGTTGGTAATGTAACATGGGTAAGACCAAAAATTTTAATTTCTCAAATTCATTTTAATATTTCGCTTTAAATCCGCATTTCGCAAGCAAGTCATCGTAGTCTATTTAGCCCAGTCACTTGGTACTCTCATCCGAAAAAAGACTATGACAATTGGAGAAAGAAATTTACAGTACTTGCACATAGTTTAATACCTGAAAGACCGGATGCAATAATTTCACCAATTCAGATCGGTTTGGCTTTGTTTATGGAACTATGTATGGCTGGTGGAAACTGATTCATGTATATTATCCCTAAAATGTTATGTTCCTTCCACAGAAGCTGCACGGTTGGAAGTGTCAACCACTGTTTTTCTCAACCAGTGCTCTACAACTTTGATTTGAACGTTCAGGTTACTGATGGACACGACACTTTTCATGTAATAGATGACAGTAAGTACCACGCCTAGAAGTTATCTTTCCCCTGATCAGTATATTTCCTGGCTATGGCAGAGACCTTTAGCAGAAGACTATGAGCGTTTTGGAGCTGGTAATGTGAGAGATTCTAAGAGAATAAATGCAGAAGGGTTCGTATTAACGTCTTAGTGTTTCGTGACATACAACATCCACTTATACTGTAATTCTATCTGTCCCTGACCCGCTGTGGCTGCATGGAAAAAAGAAATAAATTACAGGCATTACTATGTGGAGCGGATACGTAACAGACATCACAAGAATGACAAATGCAGAACAATGTTGGCTAATTGCAAGCCGTTTGTTAATGAACCCCCTAGTGATTATGATGCAGTCTACACTCAATAGGTGGTTGAAGAAGGGTCACTAAATCATTAAATCAAATTAACTGCATTGTAAAATTTAATCAGCCACAGTATCCCAAGGCACGAGAGAATCTTGTAAGTTGTGAGGATGGTTATGCGCTGTTCAGTATTGCATACAGCTTGGAACTTCTCATTTGTTGATGTCCTTCGTAGCAGTATAGGTCATGTTATACAATGGAGTGGTTTACTGAACTCATCAATATGATTTATGTTGTGAATTCAACAGAAAAAATCATGACTATGCACCACCTTCGATAGGGACGTTTGAGCTCATAAACCGGTTCATAAACTTCAGCTATGATACACTGCCTGACAAAAAAACTGATCCACCAAGAAGGGGAGGATCAAACGAAATTAAATTTCACGAGTTGAGAAGGGATGTTATATTATTTCAGAGATCACAAAACCGTGTCAGATTTATGTTTAACTTCGCATTAGGAGCCCACTTCTTAGTACGACTTAGCACCCCCTCTAGTCTGGGTGCATGTGCTGATTAGATTGGGAAGGGTGTCATAAGGCGTTGTATCCTCTCCTACACCTAGACCTACGAGCGTGTACTGAAAAGTAAAAGTAATGCCTCTGAACTTTTTATTCTGTTCTCAATATCGGTTGAATTACATGACATCCTTCTTACTCGGTCGACATTTCCGCTTCACTGATTCAAGTTGCAACTCTCTACCGCTAGTGGGCTCCGAATTGTAGCATATAACATGGCGATGTGTAACGTAACTACGTCGGAGCGTGAGACACAGCGTACCGTAATCGAGTTTCCTACCGCCGAATAGTTTGTCCACACATGGAGCACCCTTTCTTTCAGCATGACAATGCCAGATCACACACGAGCGTTTCGACATTTGCAACAATCCGACCCTTGGGTCCACTGTCATCGATCATCATCTATACAGTCCTCACTTGGCCCCATCCTATTTTCATCTGTTTCCAAAACTTAAAGAACACTACGAGGACTTCACACTGATACTGATGAAGCGGTGCAAGCAGAAGTGATGTTGTAGCTCCGCCAATAAAGTCGAACATTCTACAGTGACGGCAGCTACAAACTTGTCTCTCATTTGGAGAAATGTTCGTCACCAGTGTGACTATGTTGAGAAAAAATATATAGACATGAAGAATAAAGATCTAGAATGTTAATAACATCTGGCATATTTAAAAAGCATTAAGAGTTTTCAATGAAAAATCGGAGGTGTTGTGGTTGGCAGGAGAGCAAACACCGTGTTACTAGAGGAAGCCGAAAGGCACGCGTTTTAGCTCACGCAGGCTGGCGTGAGGTCTGGAACAGGACAAGGAAATTAGAATTTAGAAAAAACGGACGTAGCTGGTGGAATACTTAACTTTAATCTATTAATGGTGAACGTCGCTCTTGACGGTACATGATTCACAGTGTCAATAGTAACTGGTAATGGCGCCTTGCTAGGTCGTAGCAAATGACGTAGCTGAAGGCTATGCTAACTATCGTCTCGGCAAATGAGAGCGTATTTTGTCAGTGAACCATCGCTAGCAAAGTCGGTTGTACAACTGGGGCGAGTGCTAGGAAGTCTCTCTAGACCTGCCGTGTGGCGGCGCTCGGTCTGCAATCACTGATAGTGGCGACACGCGGGTCCGACGTATACTAACGGACCGCGGCCGATTTAAAGACTACCACCTAGCAAGTGTGGTGTCTCGCGGTGACACCACATTCCTCCCCCGCAAATCGGCGGACGGTTGTGGCATAAGGCTTCCGCCCGCCGTCGGGAGGACCCCATGTTGACGTATGCGACGAGGTGGGGAGCCTAAACACAGGCGAGGCTGTGCCACCCGCACCCTGCCATTCGGACCACGGGGAGATAGGAAACGCCTGAAAACCTGCTCCAGGGTGTACGCCAACATGCGGTGTATGCGCCCGCAGAGAGGCAGGAGGGGCCGAAGGGTCGACCTCCATCGGGCCGGGGCACCCGACGGGCGAAGACGACAGACGGTCCGGAGCGGGCAAGAGTTCCATGTCGGAGGACAACTGGTCACGGGAAGCGATCGGCGGCGCGTGGTCCAGGCAGGCGCCCGGCGGTTGCAGCGACGCGTCAACTGCGGGCGTCGCCGGCGGGAGAACAGGCGGCGGCGGCGGCGGCGGCGGCGCGTCGCCATGGGGCAAAATGGAAGGCAGCGTCGGTAACACCTGGGGCCGAGGCGCTGACCGGACGGCACCGTCGCTGAAAGCAGACGGGGAGCGACAGATCCCGTGCGACGACAGAGGCGCAGCTGATTGAGATGCCGACGCACCTCACCAGAGGCCCCCAAAACCAGATACATAGCGCGGCCGAGGCAGCGGAAAATGCGCCCTTCGAGCCAACGCCGTGAACCTCGATAGTGGCGGTAGTAGACAACGTCACCTGGGGCAAAAGCAGATGTCTGCCGCTGCACAGGAACCTGATGCGGCGGATGTAGCAAAGTCATCAAGGTTCGATGAGGGCGACCGTGGAGCAATTCAGCCGGCGAGCGACCATCTCGGGGCTGAGAGCGATACGAGGACAAAAAGAGCAATAACGCGTCCTCCCGAGAATGCGACTCCTTCAACTTCAACATCTGTTACTTGAAAGTCCTGACCAATGGTTCAGCGGCACCGTTTGACTGTGGCGAAAATGGCGCGGACGTCAGATGTTGAATACCATTGGCCTTGCAGAATAACTGAAATTCTGCGGACATGAATTGTGGGCCATTGTCGGAAACAATAGTCTGTGGAATACCTTCAATGCAAAAGATAGCAGATAACGCTTGGATGGTGGCAGATGACGCCGTGGAAGACATCTGGACAACAAAAGGAAAATTATTGAATGAATCTACCACAACCAACCATAGAGCATTCCAGAATGGACCAGCAAAATCGATGTGTAAGCGTTGCCAAGGGGAAGTTGCTTTTGGCCACGCAAAGACTTTCCGCGGTGGTGCTGATTGTTGTTCGGCACACATCATGCAAGAAGAGCACATATTCGTAATCGCGGCATCGATTCCGAACCAAGTACAGTGCTGACGAGCAAGTTGTTTCATTCTCACTATACCCCAATGTCCTTGGTGGAGAAGCTGTAAGACAGAGGACTGTAACGACCGTGGGACCACGACCCTGATCATTAGCAGAAAGCAACAGCAAAACACCAAGTCGTACAAAAAGTCTCTCCTGGAGAGCAAAAAATCGGCGAACCAACGGATCCCCGATCCGTGACATTCACAAGGGCCATTGCGTAGCAACAAAACGCAGAACGGTAGCAAGGACAAGGTCGGCAGCTGTGGCTGTAGCTACACGACCAAAATCAATCGGAAACGATTCGACCACGTCATCGGTTTCCGAATCAATGAACATGCAAGCAAGTTCGGAGGAATCAAATGCTCTATCCTCAGCAACAGGCAAACGGGACAACGCATCGGCGTTTCCGTGCTTAGCAGTGGACCGATACAAGATATCGTAGCGGTACTGCGAGAGGAAAATTTGACCAGCGAATGAATTTCTGCGCTGTACGTGGAGGTACAGGCTTGGTCGGATGAAAAAGCGACGTCAAAGGTTTGTGGTCTGTGAGGATGGTAAAGTGACGACCATACAAGAAATCATGAAACTTTGTAACACCAAATACGAGAGCCAATGCTTCTTTCTCGATCTGTGAATAATTTCTTTGTGCAGACGAGAGCAATTTGGACGCAAAGGCAATAGGGCGATCGTGCGAACCATCTTTGTGCGCAAGCACAGCACCGATCCCGAAATCTGATGCATCCACCATCAACAAAAGGGGCTTCTGGGGATCGAATGGCGTAAGGCAAGTATTGGAAAGCAACGCCGATTTCAACTGGCGAAAGGCGCGTTCGCATTCCGGCGTCCAGACGAACGGAACACCTTTACGGCCTAAGCGATGAAGCGGAGCTGAAATGGAAGAGGCATGGGGAACATAGCGATGATAATAGTTTATTTTTCCCAGCACACTCTGTAGCTGCTTCAAATTCTGCGGCGAGGGCAAGTCTTGTATGGCACAGAGGTGCTCGGGACTGGGATATATGCCTTTGGCATTGAGTACATGTCCCAGGTAGGATAAGTCACGAGCAAAAAACACACATTTGTCCTTCCGCAAGCGAAGACCATTTTGTCGCAAGACCTGAAATAATGTTCTGAGATTGGCTAAATGTTCTTCTTCCGTCTTTCCGGAGGTCACAATATCGTCCAGATAGTTTGCTGCAGTAGGGACCGACGCACAAACAGTTTGTAGATATTGCTGAAACAATGCAGGGGCGGATGCACACCCGAATGGCAGTCGTTTGAATCGATACAAACCAAGATGCGTGTTAATGACCAAAAAGCACTGGGATTCTTCGTCCACCGGTATTTGCAAGTACGCATCTGCTAGGTCCAACTTCGAAAAATATTTACCTGGGCACAGTTTGTCAAAAAGATCTTCCAAGCGGGGCAAAGGAAAAGTTGCAATCACTAGTTGTGGATTCACTGTTGCCTTGAAGTCCACACAAAGTCTCAATTTTCCGGAAGGTTTTGGCAAAATTACTAAGGGTGATGCCCAGAGAGAAGCCTGCACACGTTCACTTACACCTTGTGATTCCAAATGGTGTAATGTTTTTGCGACCTCATCACGCAATGCGTGGGGAACATTGCGCGCTCTGAAAAATTTCGGTTGCGCGCTTACTTTCAGTTCCAAATGTGCTTTATAGTTCTTAGCGCAACTGAGGCCCGGTGCAAAAATGTCTGCAAATTCTTCATATAGACGAGAAACACTGTCTGAAGGCAGAGTCTGGTTCACTGATAGGACCTGATTTACTATAGACAAGTTAAACAACTGAAATAAATCGAAACCAAACAAGTTCACTGCAGAAGAAGAACGAAGGACGTAAAATGACACAAGTTTTGTTTGTCCCCTGTATGTTGCAAGAAGGCTGCACTGTCCTAACACAGGGATCTCTTGACCTGAATAGCTAGTTAACTTAACAGTTACGGCACGCAACGGAGGTGTGCCCAGCAGTTTGTAAGTGTCTTGATTGATCAGTGAAACTGCAGCCCGGGATCGAGCTGGACTGGTATCACTTTGCCGTTAATGTCCAAGTCCACAAAAAGTTTATTGCCCTGTTGACGACAAGAGCGACTGTCTCGTGCAACGTGAACTGACACTGGTACAAAATCACTTGCGACTTGACGGGAGTTCCAGCGATGTCGACGCACACTATTTGTGGGACGAACACAGTCACTGTTAGAGAGAGTGGCACTGAGCGAAGTGGAATGAACTATATGAATTTCCATGGGCGAAGTTTCGCGAGCCTGAGTATCCTTGGTTCGATTCCGATTCCGGCAAGTGTGGTGTCTGGCGGTGACACCACAGGAGGCATTACTTTTCAGCACGGACTTGTACAACGCAAGGCACATACTGGCCTATGCGAAAATTTCCAGAATTTTCGGGGGGCGAATGTGGGACTAACTAATACGCCTCTCCTGAGGCCTCTTTTAACTGGTCCTTGATATCCCGAATTCTGGCGCTGGAATGAAGGTGACGTTCGAGTGGTATCAAAAGTTGGAGATCTTGATCATCACCGGAGTACCTCATCATCATTCAACAGTTCATAGAGACATGTGTCTTGGGTGAATGAGTATCGTCTTGTTGAAAAACAGCTGGCCATTCTTCCCAGTCACAATATCGCTCCAAATGTGGACGTTTGTGTTATGATGTTAATGACAGCCTACGCATGGGACAGTAATATCCCAGCTGCACCTGATATACAGGAACGATTGGGTCATATCTTGTTCGACGTGGCTTCAGCAGCGATATTTTCAGCTCATTTACAGCAGTTTGTAAAAAGGGTCCAAGACAAGTTCAAGGCTAAACAACGACGAGAGACCTTGCAAAAACGTGGGAGACTCTGCTTGGACTGATGAAGACAAGGATGTTTTTCTCGACATCTTTGATGAGGAGCCAATAGAGAACCAACCACTAGATTCTTCAAAAGATACCTATTTCTCTTGTATTTAGTAATCAATAATCATACTTGATGTATAATTGCAATCATATTGAAGTTAATGATTACATGTTTTATGTCGTTACTGTTTTTCCACACCACACAATTTTGCTCACAACAGAAGATAGACAGATTGAGACATCAATCAGTATGGACACTTCTGAATAAAGACACCAAGACTATGAAGTCACAAGGCCTAACTGTACATAATTACATTTTATTCATCTATGCATTTATTGCATCGATGGTTTTTACTGTTATATGCTATGTTGCAGGTGCAACAGTCTGGATGATTGACTCATCTAGCCTTTTAACACTAACCAAAACGGCCTTGTTGTGCTGGTACTGCGAACGGCTGAAAGCAAGGGAAACTACATCCGTAATTTTTCCTGAGGGCACGCAGCTTTACTGTATGGTTAAACGATGATGGCGTTCTCTTGGGTAAAATATTCCGGAGGTAAAATTGTCCCCCATTCAGATCTCCGGGCGGGGACTACTCAGGAGGAAGCCGTTATCAGGAGAAAGGAAACGCGTTCAACGGATCTGAGCTTGGAACGTCAAATCCCTTCATCGGGCAGGTAGGTTAGAAAATTTAAAAAGGGAAATGGATAGGTTAAAGTTAGATATAGAGGGAATTAGTGAAGTTCGGTGGCAGGAGGAACAAGACTTCTGGTCAGGTGAATACAGGGTTACAAATACAAAATCAAATAGAGTTAATGCAGGAGTAGGTTTAACAATGAATAAAAAATAGGAGTGCGGGTAAGTTACTACAAACAGCACAGTGAACGCATTATTGTGACCAAGATAGACACGAAGCTCACGCCTACTACAGTAGTAGAAGTTTATATGCCAACTAGCTCTGCAGATGACGAAGAAATTGATGAAATTTATGATGAGATAAAAGAAATTATTCAGATAGGGAAGGGAGACGAAAATTTAATAGTCATGGGTGATTGGAATTCGATAGTAGGAAAAGGAAAAGAAAGAAATGTAGTAGGTGAATATGAATTGGGGGTAAAAAATGAAAGAGGAAGCCGCCTGGTAGAATTTTGCACAGAGAATAACTTAATCATAGCTAACACTTCGTTCAAGAATCATGAAAGAAGGTTGTATGCCTGGAAGAAGCCTGGAGATACTAGAAGTTATCAGATAGATTATGTAATGGCAAGACAGAAATTTAGAAACCAGGTTTTAAATTGTAATACTTTTCCAGGGGCAGATGTGGACTCTGACCACAATCTATTGGTTATGAACTGTAGATTAAAACTGAAGAAACTGCAAAAAGGTGGAAATTAAAGAAGATGGGACCTGAATAAACTGACTAAACCAAAGTTTGTACAGAGTTTCATGGTGAGCGTAATGGAACAATTGACAGGAATGGGGGAAAGAATTACAGTAGAAGAAGAATGGGTAGCTTTGAGGGATAATGTAGTGAAGGCAGCAGAGGATCAAGTAGGTAAACAGACGAGGGCTAATAGAAATCCTTGGGTAAAAGAAGAAATATTGAATTTAATTGATGAAAGCAGAAAATATAAAAATGCAGTAAATGAAAGAGGCAAAAAGAAGTACAACGTCTCAAAAATGAGATCGATAGGAAGTGCAAAATGGCTAAGCAGGAATGGCTAGAGGACAAATGTAAGGATGTAGAGGCTTACCTCAATAGGGGTAAGATAGATACTGCCTACAGGAAAATTAAAGACACCTTTGGAGAAAAGAGAACCACTTGAATGAATATCAAGAGCTCAGATGGAAACCCAGTTCTAAGCAAAAAAGGGAAAGCAGAAAGTTGGAAGGAGTGCATACAGGGTCTACACAAAGGCGATGTACTTGAGGACAATATTATGGAAATGGAAGAGGATTTAGATGAAGATGAAATGGGATATATGATACTGCGTGAAGAGTTTGACAGAGCACTGAAAGATCGAAGTCGAAACAAGGCCTCAGGAATAGACAACATTCCTTTAGTACTGCTGGCAGTCTTGGGAGAGCCAGTCCTGACAAAACTCTACCATCTGGTGAGCAAGATGTATGAGACATGCGAAATACCCTCAGACTTCAAGAAGAATATAATAATTCCAATCCCAAAGAAAGCAGGTGTTGACAGATGTGAAAATTACCGAACTATCAGTTTAATAAGTCACGGATGCAAAATACTAATGCGGATTCTTTACAGACGAATGGAAAAACTGGTAGAAGCCGACCTCGAGGAAGATCAGTGTGGATTCGGTAGAAATATTGGAAGACGTGAGACAATACTGACCCTACGGCTTATCTTAGAAAATAGATAAAGGAAAGGCAAACCTAAGTTTCTAGCATTTGTAGACTTAGAGAAAGCTTTTGACAATGTTGACTGGAATACTCTCTTTCAAATTCCGGAGGTGGCAGGGGTAAAATACAGGGAGCGAAAGGCTATTTACAATTTGTACAGAAACCATATGGCAGTTATAAGAGTCGAGGGACATGAAAGAGAAGCAGTGGTTGGGAAGGGAGTGAGACAGGGTTGTAGCCTCTCCCCGATGCTATTCAATCTGTATATTGAGCAAGCAATAAAGGAAACAAATGAAAAGTTCGGAGTAGGTATTAAAATACATGGAGAAGAAATAAAAACTTTGAGGTTCGCCGATGACATTGTAATTCTGTCAGAGACAGCAAATGACTTGGAAGAGCAGTTGAACGGAATGGATAGTGTCTTGAAAGAAGTATATAGGATGAACATCAACAAAAGCAAAACGAGGATAATGGATTGCAGTCGAATTAAATGGGCTGTTGCTGAGGGAATTAGATTAGGAAATGAGACACTTAAAGTAGTAAAGGAGTTTTGCTATTTGGGGAGCAAAAGAACTGATGATAGTCGAAGTAGAGAGGATATGAAATGTAGACTGGCAATAGCAAGGAAAGCGTATCTGAAGAAGATAAATTTGTTAGCATCGAGTATTGATTTAAGTGTCAGGAAGTCATTTCTGAAAGTATTTGTATGGAGTGTAGCCATGTATGAAAGTGAAACATGGACGATAGACAGTTTAGAGAAGAAGAAATAGAAGGTTTCCAAATGGACAACTACATGAATTTTCACGTGGCATTTAAGTCCGACTATTCACAAGGTACAAAATGTCATAGAAAATCAATTTTTAAGAAGTTTAATCTCCTTCATTTTTATACTAACTCGTTTTCCACGAGATGTGAGGTATAAGCCAAATACTGACATAAAACATGGTTTTTCACTTGCTCTTGCGTTTTTTATAATATTCCGTCAGGTTTTGTTGGTGACACACCACAAGTTCGTGACCAGCACTAAAAGGAAACATTGGTATGAAAATGAAAATAAACTGCCATTAAAATTTCGTGCAAGGGTCTCGTATTTTCTGCACAAAGCCATTACTAAGCAATCAATGGAAGACTGGAAGGTGGAAGGAACGTAGAGAACTATATAAAAAAATAAACTTGATGACAATTTCATGGGAGAGAAGATGTAGATGATATGGGAAATGCGATACTGCTCAACAATTTGACGCCCGCATCTCGTGGTCGTGCGGTAGCGTTCTCGCTTCCCACGCCCGGGTTCCCGGGTTCGATTCCCGGCGGGGTCAGGGATTTTCTCTGCCTCGTGATGGCTGGGTGTTGTGTGCTGTCCTTAGGTTAGTTAGGTTTAAGTAGTTCTAAGTTCTAGGGGACTGATGACCTAAGATGTTAAGTCCCATAGTGCTCAGAGCCATTTGAAGCCAACAATTTGACAGAGGAGTGAAAGACTTAAGTCGAAATCAAGCACCTTGAGTAGACGTACTCCCTTAGAATTATTGACCTCCTTAGGAGTATCAGCCATAACAAAACTGTTCAACCTCGTTTGTAGGGCATATGACGCCGGCATATTGTTCTCAGACTTCAAAACGAATGTAATAATCTCAGTCAAAAAATAAAAAAAATGTAATAATCCTATTTCCAAAGTAGGAAAATTATGATACGCGTACGCACGAAAATTACTGATCCACTAGATACATAAGTTGTGATTGCAAAATACATAGATGAATCATCTACAGGTTCAAATGGTTCAAATGCCTCTGAGCACTATGGGACTTAACTGCTAAGGTCATCAGTCCCCTAGAACTTAGAACTACTTAAACCTAACTAACCTAAAGACATCACACACATCCATGCCCGAGGCAGGATTCGAACCTGCGACCGTAGCAGTCGTGCGGTTCCAGACGGTAGCGCCTAGAACCGCTCGGCCACCCCGGCCGGCCATCATCTACAGGAAGTTGGAACTTCTGGTAGAGGGCGACCTGAGGAAGACCAGTTTGGGTTCCGAGGAAAAGTTGAAACACGCTAGGTAATCCTATGAATTATTTTAGAAGATATGTTCAAGAAAGACAAATTAACATCTTTAGCACTTGAGGATTTAGAGAAATCTTTTGTCACTGTTGACTGGAATACACTCTTTGAAAATTTGCAGGTAGCAAGAATAAAATATAGGAAGCAATAGGTAATTTACAACTTATACAGAAAACAGACTGCAGTTATAAGAGCTGAAGGACACGAAAGGGAAGCATATCCTCAATGTTATGTAGTCTGTGTATTGCGCAATCAACCAGGAAGAAATTTGGGACAGGGATGAAAATTCAAGGTGAATAAATAAAAACTTTGAGGCTTGTCGATGTCATTGTAATTGTGTAAGAGACGGCAAAGGACTTGGAAGACCAGTTTAACCGAGTGGATGGTGTCTCGAAAATAACTTAAAAGACGAATAACGACAAAAGTAGAAAGAGGACAACTCAGTGCAGTCGAAGTAAACCATGCGATGCTGAGGGAATTAGAATAAGAAACTGGACACATAAAGTAGTAAATAGATTTTGCTATTTTGGTAGTTAAATAACGGACGATGACAGAAATAGGTTCAAAATGGTTCAAATGGCTCTGAGCACTATGGGACTCAACTGCTGAGGTCATTAGTCCCCTAGAACTTAGAACTAGTTAAACCTAACTAACCTAAGGACATCACAAACATCCATGCCCGAGGCAGGATTAGAACCTGCGACCGTAGCGGTCTCGCGGTTCCAGACTGCAGCGCCTTTGACCGCACGGCCACTTCGGCCGGCAGAAATAGGATATAAAATTCAGACTGGCAGTAGAAAGAGAAGTGTTCCTGAAAAACATAAACATATTAACATCAAACAAAAATTTAAGCGTCAGAAACTTTTTCCGAAAGGTATTTATTTGGCATACAGCCTTGTAGGAAAGTGAAACGTGGACGATAATCAGTTCAGACAAGAGATAAACAGAAGCTTTTGAACTATGGTGGAAGAAATGGGTAAATTAGATAGCTAATGACGATACACTTCATTGAAATGGAGCTAAAAGAAATTTAAAGGAAGGGATCGGCTGATAGGAAACATCCTGAGACGTCAAAAAATCGTAAATTTGATAATTGCCGGGATTTGTGTGTGTGTGTGTGTGTGTGTGTGTGTGTGTGTGTGTTCCTGAGTTCTAATGGATGTACGGTGTAGTTGCTGTTCGTTCGATGGGGTACCACAAACTATCGTCACCAGCACCCGTCATAGAATATGACCAAAATGACCGAAAAATCGTGTTGTCTAAGTTTTTATTAGCTTTGTTGCTACAAACAATGAATATATATTTAACCAACTTACAAGGTCTATAAAAATTTCTCTTGTAATCAGTCAACCAATGTTCCTCTATTGGAATTTATCCGTTAATTAATACTTCAACGTTTTTCGAGCAAGTATGATGCTAACTCGTTCGTAATCGCTCAGTGTCGGAGCACCAGCTGCAGTTTTACATTAAACGAAGCAGTAGTGGTTGCGATTTGAAAAAACCGACTTAACCATCGGGGAGAGTGTGTTCCTCCGCTTGATGTCTAAACTACCTAACAAACAGAAGGATGACACAGCAATCGGTTAGCAAATAATTCATCATTAAAATAATAAAATGGAATGAGAGCGAAGCTGCTTTCAGCTAGAGAGCGGATAATTTAGGCTGCTTAGGCCAGGAACCAAAATCCATCCTACAATAAAGACTATTCGTGGCAGCTTGAGCTAAAAATTTCTTCTCCTTGCATCGGGTAATCTTATTCTTCTCTAGGGAGTAATCAATTATATTACGAACTAATCCTCAACCGTTGTCTAAAATTGAACTGAATATCGTTTCTTCTTTGATACTTATTGTTTTCGTTATGTATCCTTGGAGTTTTTCACTGCAACATGTCTGAATAAAATCTTCTCGATATTCAGGTCACGTCATTTCGAATTAAATTTTATGCCAAAGGTAGCTTGACGACCAAGAGAATTTTATTTAGGATTCTCGTTATTCTTCTGTTGCTGGATTCTCTTACGATATTCATCGGTCTCCTTTTCGCAAAGTACTAACTGACATTTTTCTCTAATTCATCTTTGTGTCTCTCTCTCAAGGACGCTAGCTGTCTGTTAATATTAAGCTTACAGAAAAGTTTACTCTCAGGATGTGGAATCAGTATTATCCGTATAAGAAATTATTCAGTGAATCACAAAATTATAAGTAAATTTGTTGTAAGTCTGGACACAGATTTTTACTTCTTTAAACACGCAGTCCCACCGGTAGAAATCCCGTATTTTAATATCAGATTGCATCTGAAGTGACACATTCTGTGACAAAAAAGGCAGCAGCAAGAAAGAAAAATAGCGAGGGGCAGAGGGAATAAGACTGATAGCAAATTTATAACGTGAAGATTAGTCTGGTATCCTATTTAGAAGCAAGACACAGAAATTAACTTAAATCGGCGAAAGTTCTCTACAGAAGTTCCAAGTGGCCAGCTCTTTAGTTATGGGCGAGCTGCAGTGCGTCTTCATACAACAAAGTAGGACTAAACAGGAGTTAAAAGTGGTCGTCTAAAATGGGTGCACTTAACGGAAATTTATGTAGAGTTTGTTCTCAGTGAATGCCATCCATCCAGTTAAAGAAAAGTAACTTTTATCGTGCATAAGGCAAATAACTTACAGAAATGTTTGATACAGCACTGAATGCAGTGTATCTTCAAGAGTTATTTACAAATGTTCACTGTGACTGTCTTTTGAAACACGATAAAAATCCTATCTGTAGTCAGTTTATCAATTCCCTACCAAATCCTACAAATCGACTCTTCATGTATGTAGGCATATACCGTGACGTCGTTGTGTTGTATTGTAAGGCGCCACGTATACCGTTTGTATATGTATACATGTATGTTGTCGTTGTCGTCTCTTCTTTCCCTCGTCGATGTTGGAGAATGAGAAATGTTTATGTTTGTGTTTACCTATTTGTTGTTGACAACACACAACTACACGGCCACGATACCACCTGATTCCATAATAGCTTGCTTAATATTGTATAAAGATAGTGGGTTTCGATGTAGCGTTATTTAGGCGTGATTTTATTCTTCACTTAATCTTTGAGACTCTAAGAACCAGCTACTCTTAATCAGGCCCAAAACTCGACTTGTAACGAGAGCACTTACGATCAATCTGTCACAATATTAATAATACGTAAGGCTCTACACCACTATAAGAAAATATCACTGTTCAGGAAATAACAAAATATACAAATAAACTTCTTTATGTCTTTCCTTTTATTCAATCAAATGCTTTCAAATGATTATTTCGCAGTCACAAATCATTCACACCTCGATGTAGAGTGTAAACGTGTGCATGAAAAATAGTACACTGTTTCTGCTGATAACCACGTATGAGCTTTTGTGTTGCTAGGCTACTTCGATCAACACGATTTATATTGGATTTTGAAATTGATCTTTCTATCCAAACTTACGTCCTCCACAATGGCCCATCAATAGTCGGAAAACCATCAAATATTCTACCCTTTCGCGATAGTTAAGAATTCGAGTAAATTGTATTTTCGCGAGTTTAAAGCAAACCATCGGCGGCGCGAAAGCAGTCTTGATACCGCGTCACACTCGCGACACTTACTAGCCCGTCACGTAATTGACCTGCATACATCTACGATCAATTCCAAGGTCATAATTCGCCCCACGCGATTGTGTGCAACTGAGCTTCGTCAAATCAATTATTCGTCTAATCGTAATAACTGATCCCGACACAGACCGTTCATAAAAGCACAATTAACACTTTTTCTAAGAGTAAAAGAATGGCGTCACGTCATCTACATAGTTATTAAAATATTATTCCAAACGACCTCAAACATTTATCGTTATTACATTTTAACGGTAATCAGAAAAAATATGATTTATTATCGGAAAATAAAACATAACAGATCGCAATGCGCACGTAACTAAATGACAGCTTTGCATAGCGTCGGGACTTAATCACGCAAAACTGTATATAAAGTAATACCCGAAATTTCAATTTCTTCGTATCAGCTGACAGATACAAATAAGATATTCAAGACTTCATAGATCAATCCCGACCTGTAATGTTATAGGCAACTGTTTGCGTTGTCCGTCGCGTCGACGTTTCCCGGAATTAGAGCAACAATCGCTATGTCCTTAATGTAATCTCATACATAAAGGTCCATTGGCGTTAAGTCAGGATATTATTCCTCCACACTCAATCCATGTCACCACATTCCTACGGAGATAGGGACAACTTCACGAAGATAATGTGGTGGCACGGCATCTTGCTGGAAAATAAATTCTATACCCATATCCTGTTGTAATTGAGGCATTAGATAAGGTTCAAGCATATCCAGGTACGTATGCCAGTTACAGTGGACTCTGCATGAAAGAAAGTAGCGTAAATTTTGTTACAGCTTACAGCAGAAAAGACATTTAACTTGAGAGAGTTCCTGCATGTTCGTTTATGTAACGTGATTTCTGGTCACCCCAATTTATTAGGAAAATCATCGTCTGTTTGCATTTTGTTAAACATTTCTATACAAAACTCAGCTCGTTTTTCTCTGTCACTTTCTCTTAAAGCTTGCAACAGCTCCAATTTAAAGAGTTTAAATGACAGACATTTCCGTAATACCTTCCACACTGTAACATTAGCCATATTCAGTTCTAAGCTAGTACGTCTCGTTGATTTACCTGGACCACGACTGTAACACCACCGAACTTGGCCAACTCCTGCGTCAGATACTGCTGGCCGACCCTGACTTGGCGTCCTATGTGGTATACAGTCTGTGTTGATGAAATAATTGTACCAATTAATAGTAGTTTGTCTTTGAGGAGTGGCCTGCCATATTTAGTCCTGAATTGTCTCTGAACTGCACCAGCGGATTTGGATTCATAAAATCATAAACAATACTGCGCAAGCCCTGCACCATTATACCATTCCATGGTGACTGTTGGAATAAACATTCGTGAATACCACCTAGCAGGAAGGTCAGAAACTAACTGTGCTAGATGAGAATAAAACTTGAAGATACTGTATTCAGTGTTGTATCAAATATTTCTGTACGTTATTTACCATTTTCGAAATTAAAGGTTACTTCTGTATAACTAATTTATAAACGCCCTGTTATTATTCTATCGCCCAGGTCAATCGTACAAATTACGATTCAGAGGGGTAGATCAGCTGTGCAAATAAGAACAATTAACATGAAGTTGTTGCTTTTCAAGGAGGTACTATTACTATTGTTGGTTCTTCCTAAGAAATCTACATCAGAGATCTCACATTTCAATTAACTACACGATGATTACCATGCAAAGGTCGTTTTCCGTTGACTGATAGACCACTTCTTCATTATTTTGCAGTATCCTTTTTCTATGGGATCTGCAATGTACGCTCCCTGCGCCCGAAATTATTTACTTACATCTTTTTCCACTACTGTTAAAAACTTGAATTTCCATGCCATTATGTAGTGACTCCTGTAATTCTTTTTTGAAATCATAAGAGTGAGTTTTTTTAACAAAGAAAGCATGTATGTCCGACAAAAATTTGGCAACATTTGACATAATATCTTAAGTGTCTATTCTTCTACGTATTATATATTATTCCAGACGTGGAAACCGATTTACTGGGTTCATATGGTATTCGTTGGTTCCGCCATGAATTACGTCATCCTCAAGTAATTATCCACTAAGACTTAACTCTGCTGTAATATACCATAATCCCCTGTTACTGAACATTTTAACTTCTCTTTTCTTGCTGATACTGTAACTGTCAACAACGTCCTTGGATATAAGTAAGTTTATAATATAATTGTTAAAAAGCCTACTTCACTTTCTTCTCGCTTCTCTTACAGAGCTATTCATTCATGTTCAGAAGTTAGTTGCACCATAGCCTAAATATCGTTAGTATAAAATGCAGTAAGACAAGTGGCAAATTATTCATTTGAAAAAGACAAATATGTCTTGGCAACAGGTGATATTTACAAGTTTGTTTCTCAATGCACACTATCAAAAATGCCTGGATTCTGCTGCAACTGAAACCGAGCAGTGAGGGAAAAAGTGGTGACATAGCACACGAACAGTCTATTAAGTAGACTATTAGCATACTACGTGAATTGTCATTGTACTCAACGGGGGTATCTATTTGCTGCTGTCAAGGGAGAGCCATACGACAAGGAGGCAGACTGCAGGCGGTGTCCACTACCGGATCGCGGCGATATTCCCGATATTCACAGCCAGCATGCCCCGTTCCGCGACGTCACAGATGTGCTACTCTATGTGTTGAGATTGGAAGCGTGGAGGAGGAGGAATGGTGGTGGTGGGGGGGGGGGGGGAGGGGGTGTAGTTGTAGCAGACCAGAAGCGAGACGCAGGGCCAGATCTCGAGAAACGCTGTCTTTCTTCTTCGCGGTTGCATTGCCGCAGTTACATTACAAGATCAGCAGAGGAGAGGAAATAAAAACATAGTTAAACCTAATTAAGAGAAACTAGGAATGTTTTCTTAATAGAACTCAACATCACGATGCCTTGATTGTAATGAAAGTTTTTGTACCTCCCACTTGTAAGCTCATCTCGATCAAAGACACTTGAGCTACAGCACTTGGAATATGATCTTGTACCACCTTCAAACCTCAATTTATTCGTAGACTTCGTGCCTCTCGCTTTTCTTTTAGTTCTTGTTCCCTTTTCTTCGTATGTCTACCGAATTTTACTTACTTACTCATAGTTTGCTACAACAATTGCGTTACACTAAACGAAATAAATTGAGGCAGGCTTTAGTAATAAGATACCTGCTTGATTCGATATAATTTATGTGCAACATCTTGTTCCTGACCAATTTTCTTTCGTAAAAGTTAATTACTTTCATTCAAAAAATGGTTCAAATGGCTCTGAGCACTATGGGACTTAATTTCTGAGGTCATCAGGCCACTATAACTTGGAACTACTTAAAGCTAACTAACCTAAGGACATCACACACATCAATGTCCGAGGCAGGATTCGAACCTGCGACCGTAGCGGTCTCGCGGTTCCAGACTGTAGCGCCTATAACCGCTCGGCCAATCTGGCCGGCTACTTTCATTCAAAAGATTTGTCTAAGAAAATGTAAAAAAAACAAAAGTGGATCCCTAATGACGACAAAGGCAAGAACAAAGAACTAACGGAAATAGATTACACACTATAAGGGATCCGCGACGTGGGATTCGTGAAATACAGAGAGGATGTAATTGAACTTTCGCAACTTGAGAGGGCTCCCATGACAAACGAGTAATCATAGAATAATGAAACACTGTGGAAGTATTTGTAAAGACATGCAAAAGAGAAATAACGCATAAACTGTTGAAAGAAACACGTTATAGTTTCCACATGAGAGGTTAACATTTCTTAACTGCGTACCATATTTACATTCCAGGTAGAAATGTTACTGAAGATGATGATCGTTGCATCCATAATATCCTGGAACCTCACTAGAAATACCAATTCACAACTGCTCACACCATTTTTCGAACAGAGGACCATTGAATGTTGAGTTGTCTTGACATAGCTCGTGCACTGCTTGAACATCACAGCGTCCAGCTTTCTAAGAAATGGCAACGGCTACTTCTTCAGTAATCTGTGCCCGCATCTCGTGGTCGTGCGGTAGCGTTCTCGCTTCCCACGCCCGGGTTCCCGGGGTCGATTCCCGGCGGGGTCAGGGATTTTCTCTGCCTCGTGATGGCTGGGTGTTGTGTGCTGTCCTTAGGTTAGTTAGGTTTAAGTAGTTCTAAGTTCTAGGGGACCATAGATGTTAAGTGCCATAGTGCTCAGAGCCATTTTTTTTCAGTGATCTGTGGCGCAACTGGCCTCCCACAGGAGTAATTCTCTAATCTCAAGTTAATGCGAACGCTCCAAATCATGTTTTTCAAGCCCGGTCGATACTCGCCAAGAGCAGCAGCACTTTTACATTGTTTTGATAACACAGCTTTAAGAGTATAGCTCACCTTGTCCGGACCCACGTCTGCAACTGTAATGCATACTGATGCTAAGTCACCGTACAAGTACAGGCGCCTAACGGTATGTCATGTCTCTAGCATTACTAACGACGCAGACTGCAGCGCACAGTCTGAATATCGTTGCTACAGAGTTGGATACATATACAATACATAGTTTTCCCTTTACGCAAGTTGAATTAACGAAAATTTAATTACATAACCATTTTGCACTGCTTGCAACACAGAATGTTCCGTGGTACAAAATATGAGGCCAAAAAAGGTTAAGAAGGTTTTATCGGTGGTAAATGGGAAAACGTATAAAAATAATGAACATATACACATCAAAAAAGTTATGCATCACCTCGATTCTGAGTGTTCCGGAACCTGTACAGAAAATTGGAATAGAGATCAACATAAACATCATTTCCGCCCTTTTATAGCTCATGAAAACCACACATTGCATGTTGTACCACCACACAGCGAGACCTTCAGAGGTGGTGGTCCAGATTGCTGTACACACCGGTACCACTAACATGCAGTAGCACGTTCTCTTGAATTGATACATGCCTGTATTCGCCATGGCATACTATCCACAAGTTCATCAAGGTATTGTTGGTCAAGATTGTCCCACTCCTCAATGGCGATTCGCTGTAGATCCCTCAGAGTGGTAGGTGGGTCACGTCGTCCATAAAGAGCCCTTTTCAGTCAATCTCAGGAATGTTCGATAGCGTTCGTGTCTGGAGAAGACACTGGCCACACTAGCCATGTTGAAGGAAGTCATTTACAAGATGTGCACGATGGGGACGCGAATAGTCGTTCATGAAGACGAATGCCTCGCCAATATGCTGCCGATATGGTTGCACTATCTGTCGGAGTATGGCATTCACGTATCGTACAGCCGTCACGGTGCCTTCCATTACCACCAGCGGCGTACGTCGGTCCCACATAATGCCACCCCAAAACAGAACCTCCACCTTGCTGCACTCGCTCCGACGATTGTTTGGTTGAAGGCATATGCGACACTGATGGGTGAAGAGAACGAGATACCGATCCTGAGCGGTCTATTCGGCATGTTGTTGGGCCCATCTGTACCGCGCTGCATGGTGTCGTGGTTGCTAAGATGGATCTCGCCAAGGACGTCGGGAGCAAAGTTGCGGGTCATGCAGCCTACTGCACACAGTTTGAGTCATAACACGACGTCCCGTGGCTGCACGAAAAGCGTTATTCAACATGGTGGCGTTGCTGTCAGGATTCCTCCGATCCGTAATCCGTAGGTAGAGATCATCCATTGCAGTAGTAGCCATTGGGCGGCTTGAGCGAGGCATGTCATCGACAGTTCCTGTCTCTCTGTATCTCCTCCATGTCCGAACAACATCGCTTTGGTTCACTCCGAGACGCCTAGACACTTCCCTTGTTGAGAGTCCTTCCTGGCACAAAGTAACAATGCGGACGTGATCGCACCGCGGTATTGACCGTCTAGGCATGGTTGAACTACAGAAAACAGGAGCCGTGTACCTCCTTCCTGGTGGAATGACTGGAACTGATCGGCTGTCGGACCCCCTCCGCCTAATAGGAGCTGATCATGCATGGTTGTTTACATCTTTAGGCGGGTTTAGTGACATCTCTTCACAGTCAAAGGGACTGTGTCTGTGATACAATAACCACAGTCAACGTCTATCTTCAGGAATTCTGGGAACCGGGGTGATGCAAAACTTTTTTTGATGTGTGTATAAATAAAAGACTAAGGTGGTAATCAATAACATAGAACGAAGTACCATGACTCTGATTAAAGTAATTGTACCAGAATAAGCTAAGAATAATTAATAAGTAACCTATTATGGACGGCTTCAAAATATAGTGAATGGTTTGGTGGCCACAGTGCAAAAGTTGAAAATGATTTTACACCAGATGTTATACGGTATTTTCGCAGAAACCACGCGCAGAATTCATGGGACATTCAGTTACTTAAAATACGTACAGTACGGTAAGGTAAAATTCTACGTTTTGGCCTTAGACGGGCCAATAGCGCTCCGACCGAACGCCGTGTTAGCCTCTGCCAATGGCGACATCGTAATCGGGATTGAGGAGGCGTGGTCAACACACCACTCCTCCTGTCGTCGTTCGGTAACTTGGTCTAGGAACGATTAGTAATCGTTCGAGAACCTCCTCAGTTGGCCAGACGAGGCTGAGTGCACCCTTACCTAACCACTCTCAGTACTGGTAATCGAACCCGGATCCTCCGCATGGCTGTCACTTGCGCTGACTATTTAGCTACGGAGGCGGATATCGAAAAATGGCTAATATATAATTCAGAAAGAAAGACATACAAGTGGACAGTGTGGGCTTACGTATCAATACTTGATTTTGTTATAGAAAATAGGAAACTACGAGTACAAATTAAAAAGCAAAATTCCAGGGATATTCATAAGTACTTCTGGGGTTAAATTCTTTGTTTGTGTGGCCATAATGTCCGTAGTTGCTGTATAATTCTTGGGGTTATTTTTGTTCTGTCGTTGCAACTATAAAAATGCGTGATTTTTTTCACCAGACGGGCTTCGCTTTATTGAGGTAAAGCATGATCAGTGGTCTGTAATTATCTACATTTTGATTTGCTTTCAGATCGAAAAACAGTTCATTAAGAATAAATTAATTACCTCTTACGGTGATTTTCGGTTGATTTCTCGCTTACATCGGGAAATGCCGTCTGCTAGCACATGCGTTTTAGTTGGAACGACAGAACAAAAATAACCTCAAGAACGTCTGGGGCTGCAGAATATGACTGTGCGAATAGTATATGATACATATCAATACTCGCTGTGACGTAGTTGCACACGGCATAGAGGACAGGCATGTCAAAATATACAAATCATCCATTCTGCATTGTCACATCGAATTATTTTGTGCCTGCAGATAGGTAATACAATGAACAGATTTCCAAATGAGCTACTGCCGCGTCTTTCCAAGCCATTCAAAGTAGCATCTTCAATAAATTGGATGCAAGTTCTGACGTTTGCCGCATTGCAAATGGTACCCATTTGAGCATCTGTAACGTGAGTTAAAAAGTTGGAGAGATGCTGTATCCATAGGTATGTGTCATTTTTATGTTTGCCCTTCTAAAACCATGGAGGTATTTATGAATAACTCTGTACAGAACAGATTTTTGTGTACGTGTTCTTATTTGCCTACGCCCAAATTTGTAAAGTGTATCTCATCAAGAAGAAAGCATTGATGTTCGTGTTAAAACACGTTAACGAACTAAATAAAGTATCACAAAATTTATAATGATTTAAGAGACAAGTACTCAAACATTGGAAATGGAACAAAGAAAGCAGCAGATGACGTTTTAGGAAAGGAAAAGAAATATCATAAGAAATTAAGTTTAATAATTTGGTCTCTAGAAAATACCTGAAAGAATTGTAGAGAAACAAAGGACATTTATAAAATACCACACAAAGCTCTACCCCATAATGTGCTGTGTTCTGACTCTTCCTGGTAAATGAAAGTGTTCTTCGTTCAAGGACAATGCTGGCCTATCCAGGTAAGACTCGTGGCTCGCTCTGAAAGTTTCACTTCCGCCAGTACCTCTCTCCTACTTCCGAGACTTGTAGAGAAGTAGCTTAGCGACATTATAGGCTAAGGATAAGCCATTTATTCGGAATATGTTTTAATCTGGAAATGCTAGTGCAGCAGGGTATGCAGAAAAATGTCTGTAAAGTTTCTAAATTTGGTGAGAAATACTGGCGGAAGTGAAGTTGTAAGGATGGGTCATGATTGGTGCCCGGATAACTCAGATGGAAAGAGCATTACCCACAAAAGAAAAAGTTAAACCTTTGATATCACAAACGTTTTCAAAATAACGAAGAAAAAGTGTTTCGAAAACGACTTCAACAGCCTGGATATAAGAAAATTGAAACAGGAAAAAAATAAAAAAAACACTAGAAGCTTTGAGAAATGGAGAAATGCGAGGTTTACACAGTTTTACATAGTATTAATGCCAAACGGACTGAATACAGAGAAAACTTTTATATGAAAACTATTTAACTTTGATAATACATGTTGTACGCAGAAAATTAGACCAATAATACAAGAAAAGGCAAGGGTAGCATCGCTTAAAAAAACTGACTGTAATAGCTGTAGAGGCAAATATGCATCATACTTTTGGTAAATTATATGTCGCAGTTCTAAACAGCAACGTGAAAACGATTGCTTAACATACAATATGAGATAAGGAAATACGTTTTAGAAAAATATTTTCCCTTAATGACACAGTATCACTTTCTATTTTAAAATAAAGGATATTTACCTGGGAAATGCACTCTGTTTTCAAATATTTTGGAAAAAGCGTTTGACAGCAGTGTTATAGTAAAGATTTGAAATTTAATTATATGTAGAGAATACCACTTAAACATTATATTAGCCTTTTGAAAATATTTCTGAGACTATGTCTACTGTAATAGATACAGACAGAAAAATGTTGCCTGCAGTGCCAATAAGTAAACATGTGATGCAATCTGTTTTCTGTATTGTCTAATACTTCTACTGATAATGCAGGCAGAATTTTAAAACTAACACAGGGATTCAAAAGAGTGACCCAGCACTACTGAATTGATTTAGTGATACTCATGACTTCGCCCTCAAATGCACGAGGGGTGTTCAATAAGTAATGCAATACTTTTTTCTCGGCAAGGAGGGTGGTCAAACCATCATATTATTCCCCACTCTTTTGGCTACCCAATCCTATTTTTCAATTTAATCTCCGTTCAGTGCGACGCCCTTACGCCATCTTCCTGTGAGGGTCTGTGTGCTCATCGTACCACACTACTGGTCGACGTCGGAGCCAGCGTCTTGCTGCATCAATAACCTCCTTATCAACCACGTACTGCATCCCGCAGAGTGCATCCTCCATTGGGAGAAACAGATGGAAGTCGGAAGTTGCGAGATTCGGGCAATAGGATGGATGAGGAAGAAAAGTCCAATTAAGTATTCTGAGCTCCTCTCGTGTGCGCAGACTTGCGTGAGGCCTTGCATAGTCACGGAGAAGGAGAAGTTCGTTTGCATTTTTTTTTCTTTTTTTGGCGACGAACATGCTGATGTCATTTCTTCGATTTCTTGAGGATACACGGGAAATCGGACAGGTTTGCGCGACATTGTTGCAACGATGACACACGCATCGTTTAACGAATCACCGTGTTTCGTTCACTGCCAGGTCTCCGTAGACATTCTGCAAGCTCCCATTAAAATCTACGATGCACTAGTTTTCCACCAAAAGGAACTTAATGACAGCTTTCTGCTTGCACCGCACCTCCATTACAGACACCATTCTGAAGGCTACATATAGCGCTGCCATCTGTCGGAACTCCATGAAACTATCGGAGCTGAAGTGGGAATATTTCGCACTGTTCCACAACAAATTCCACATTTTTTTCAAGCGAAACTGCCCGACAAAAAAAAAAAGATATGTTGAATTACTTACTGAACGCCCTTCGTAGAATATGAAGACCTACACACATAAAATTATTAAAGTTGATGATAAAATATCAACTTTTAAGTCGTCCTGGAAAAATTGTATCCTAATTAAACCTCTTGATAATAATAGAATAATAGACCAAGTAAATCATTTTAAGTGCCTTGGCCGGTACTTGTATTAAGAATAAACTAATGAAATACAAAAATTCAGCAGATAAGTTTATTATAATCCGTAGAACAATAAACAGACCTAAACAGTAAATCGTAAAAAATATAATGTATTAAACTTTATCATACGAGTCATGGGCTTTTATAGAGAGAAAAATGATACAATAGAATCTGTGGTGGGTGCCAAAGCAAAAAAAAAAGGACAGATAGAATCAGAAATCCGCACATTAAAGAAGATTGTCCGACACTCTACGTCTACGTCTACGTGATTACTCTGCTATTCACAATGAAGGGCCTGGCAGATGAACCACCTTCAAGCTGTCTCTCTATCGTTCCACTCTCGAACATCGCGTGCGGGAAAGATGAGCACTTAAATTTTTCCGTGCGAGCCCTGATTTCTCTTATTTTATCGTGATGATCATTTCTTCCTATGCAGGTGGGTGCCAACAAAACGTTTTCGCAATCGGAGGAGAAAACTGGTGAATGAAATTTCATGAGAAGATCCCGTCGCAACGAAAAACGCCTTTGTTTTAATGATTGCCACTCCATTTCACGTATCATGTCTGTGACACTATCTCCCTTATTTCGCGATAATACAAAACGAGTTACCCTTCTTTGTACTTTTTCGATTTCATCCGTGAGTCCCACCTGATCGGATCCAACACCGCACAGCAGTACTCCAGAATAGGGCGGACAAGCGTAGTGTAAGCAGTCTCTTTGGTAGACCTGTTGCACCTTCTAAGTGTTCTTCCAATGAATCGCAGTCTTTGGTTTGCTCTACCCACATTATTATCCATGTGATCCTTCCAATTTAGGTTATTTGTAATTGTAATCCCTAAGTATTTAGTTGAATTTACAGCCCTCAGATTTGTGTGACTTATCTCGTAATCGAAATTTAGCTGACTTCTTTTAGTACTCTTGAGAATAACTTCGCACTTTTCTTTATTCAGGGTCAATTGCCACTTTTCGCACCATACAGATATCTTATCTAAATCATTTTGCAAGTCGTTATGATCATCTGATGACTTTACAAGAAGGTAAATCACAGCATCATCTGCATCTATCTAAGAGGGCTACTCAGATTGTCTCCTATGCCGGTAATATACAGTACATCAGGAACAATAGAGGACCTATAACACTTCCTTGGGGAACGCCGGATATTAATTCTGTTTTACTCGATGACTTTCCATCTATTACTACGAACTGTGACCTTTCTGACAGCAAATCACGAATCCAATCGCACAAACGAGGTGATATTCCATAGGGACGCAGTTTGGTTAGAAGACGCTTGTGAGGGACGGTGTCGAAAGCCTTCTGGAAATCTAAAAATATGAAATCAATTTGACATCCCGTATCGATAGCACTCATTACTTCATGAGTATAAAGAGCTAGTTGTGTTCCGAAAGAACGATATTTTTTGAATCAGTGCTGACTATATGTCAATAAATCGTTTTCTTCGAGGTACAACATAATGTTCGAATACAGTATACGTTCTAAAGACCCTACTGCAAATCGACGTTAGTGATACGGGGCTGTAATTCAGCGGATTACTCCTACTTCCCTTTTTGGGTATTGGTGTGACTTGAGCAATTTTCCAGTTTTTAGGTACGGATCTTTCTGTGAGCCAGCGGTTGTATATAATTGCTAAATATGGAGCTATTGTATCAGCGTAGTCGGAAAGGAGCCTGACTGGTATACAGTATGGACAGGAGGCCTTGCCTTTATTAAGTGATTTAAGCTGCCTTGCTACACCGAGGATATCTACTTGTATGTTTCTCATCTTGGCAGTTGTTCTTTATTGTAGTTCAGGAATATTTACTTCGTCTTATTTGGTGAAGGAGTTTCAGAAAACCGTGTTTAATAACTCTGGTTTAGTGGCACTGTCATCAGTGGCTTCACCGTCGTTATCGCGCAGTGAAGGTATTGATTGCGTCTTGCCACTGGTGTGCTTTATATATGATCAGAATCTCTTTGGGTTTTCTGCCAGATTCCGAGACAGAGTTTCATTGTTGAAATTGTTAAAAGCATCTCGCATTGAAGAACGCGCTATGTTTCGAACTTCTATAAAACTTTGAAAATCTTGGGGTAGAGTAAAATAAAAGTCAGAAGACAACAGAAGAAACTGGGATGAATATTTATAGAGAGTAAATTATGAAAGACTTGCAACAATGTTAAAAATCTCAAGCTTAAAGTGGAAGACTGTATTCTGTGAAAATGGTACTGCATAGCTATTAAGTAATAGAACGCCGTCATATTTTAACTGTCAAGAGCTTCTGATAATTAATTTTTATTAACAACCAATTTCGATCCACAGGTCATTATGGAATATCCTGTGTACCAAGGTAGATAACACATGAGATACATTTAATAATTAACTGCCAGCACAACGTTACGTTGTTTATATGCTCAAGTAAAATTTCACAACACCATGTCACATACTCGCTTGAAGTCATATACAGCAGTTCACATGGTAAGATCAGAATTTTGGCATCAAATACCATAAAATCCATCCTGTTGTTGTTGTTGTTGTTGTGGTCTTCAGTCCTAGGACTGGTTTGATGAAACTCTCCATGCTACTCTGTCCTGTGCAAGCTACTTCATCTCCCAGTACCTACTGCAGCCTACATCCTTCTGAATCTGCTTAGTATATTCATCTCTTGGTCTCCCTCTACGATTTTTACTCTCCACGCTACCCTCCAGTACTAAATTGGTGATCCCTTGATGCCTCACAACATGTCCTACCAACCGATCCCTTCTTCTAGTCAAGTTGTGCCACAAACTCCTCTTCTCCCCAATTCTATTCAATACCACCTCATTAGTTATGTGATCTACCCATCCAATCTCCAGCATCTTCTGTAGCACCACATTTCGAAAGCTTCTATTCTCTTCTTGTCTAAACTATTTATCGAACATGTTTCACTTCCATACATGGCTACACTCCATACAAATACTTTCAGAAACGACTTCCTGACACTTAAATCAATACTCGATGTTAACAAATTTCTCTTCTTCAGAAACGCTTTCCTTGCTATTGCCAGTCTACATTTCATATCCTCTCTACTTCGACTATCATCAGTTCTTTTGCTCCCCAAATAGCAAAACTCCTTTACTACTTTAAGTGTCTCATTTCCTAATCTAATTCCCTCAGCATCACCCGACTTAATTCGACTACATTCCATTATCCTCGTTTTGCTTTTGTTGATGTTCATCTTATATCCTCCTTTCAAGACACTGTCCATTCCGTTCAACTGCTCTTCCAAGTCATTTGCTGTCTCTGACAGAATTACAATGTCATCGGCGAACCTCAAAGTTTTTATTTCTTCTCCATGTATTTTAATACCTACTCCGAACTTTTCTTTTGTTTCCTTTGCTGCTTGTTCTATATACAGATCGAATAGCATCGGGGAGAGGCTACAACCCCGTCTCACTCCCTTACCAACCAATGCTTCCCTTTCATGTCCCTAGACACTTATAACTGCCATCTGCTTTACGTACAAATTGTAAATAGCCTTTCGCTCCCTGTATTTTACCCCTGCCACCTCCAGAATTTGAAAGGGAGTATTCCAGTCAACATTGTCAAAAGCTTTCTCTAAGTCTACAAATGCTAGAAACGTAGGTTTGCCTTTCCTTAATCTTTCATCTAAGACAAGTTCTAGAGTCAGTATTGCCTCACGTGTTCAAACATTTCTACGGGATCCAAACCGATCTTCCCCAAGGTCAACTTCTACCAGTTTTTCCATTCGTCTGTAAAGAATTCGCGTTAGTATTTTGCAGCTGTGACTTATTAAACTGATAGTTCGGTAATTTTCACATCTGTCAACACCTGCTTTCTTTGGGATTGGAATTATTATATTCTTCTTGAAGTCTGAGGGTATTTCGCATGTCTCATACATCTTCCTCACCAGATGGTAAATTTTTCTCAGGACTGGCTCTCCCAAGGCTGTAGTTCTAATGGAATGTTATCTACTCCCAGGGCCTTGTTTCGACTTTGGTCTTTCAGTGCTCAGTCAAACTCTTCACGCAGTATCATATCTCCCATGTCATTTTCATCTAAATCCTCTTCCATTTCCATGATACTGTCCTCAAGAACATCGGCTTTGTATAGACCCTCTATATACTCCTTCCACCTTTCTGCTTTCCCTTCTTTGCTTAGAACTGGGATTCCATCTGAGCTCTTGATATTCATGCAAGTGGTTCTCTTTACTCCAAATGTCTCTTTAATTTTCCTGCAGGCAGTATCTATCTTACCCCTAGTGAGATAAGCCTCTACATCCTTACATTTGTCCTCTAGCCATTCCTGCTTAGCCATTTTGCACTTCCTGTCGATCTCATTTTTGAGACGTTTGTATTCCTTTTTGCCTGCTTCGCATACTGCATTTTTGTATTTTCTCCTTTCATCAATTAAATTCAGTATCTCTTCTGTTACCCAAGGATTTCTACTGGCCCTCGTCTTTTTACCTACTTGATCCTCTGCTGCCTTCACTATTTCATTCCTCAAAGCTACCCATTCGTCTTCTACTGTATTTCTTTCCCCAATTCCTGTCAATTGTTCCCTTATGTTCTCCCTGAAACTCTGTACAACCTCTGGTTCTTTCAGTTTATCCAGGTCCCATCTCCTTAAATTCCCACCTTTTTGTAGTTTCTTCAGTTTTAATCTACAGTTCATAATCAAAAGATTTTTACCCAGCCGGCCGGGGTGGCCGAGCGAATCTAGGTGCTACAGTCTGGAACCGCACGACCGCTACGGTCGCAGGTTCGAATCTTGTCTCGGGAATGGGTGTGCGTGATGTCCTTAGGTTAGTTAGGTTTAAGTAGTTCTAAGTTCTAGGGGACTGATGACCTCAGAAGTTAAGTCCCATAGTGCTCAGATCCATTTTAACCATTCGACAGCACAACAGTAACTATATAATGGTATATAATGGCTACTACACTGCTGAAGGACCCACCCTGCATTGTTATTATTAGTAGGAGTGGTCAGATACAAAGCACTGGCAGCCTGAAATCTTCCAACTTCTGCCAGTCAAAAGTATGGAGTCCAGAGACCAAGTGATTCAGAAACAGCAGTCCTAAATATAGGGTACACATTTTAATTTGGTTGATTTAAATGGAAAGTGCCTAGTGTCAGTGAAGAAAATGTCGCTCGGGAGTAGGGTGATGCAGAGGAAACATGTTTCGTATCAAGTATTGATTGTTACCTTTATTTTCTGAGAAGTAGTTGTAGATAGCACTCGCGATGGTCTGAGACTTACTTCATCATTCTATAAGAAAGAGTTGTTAGGAATAAACAGTACTAATTGCTTCACTGACTCACTAGTTCACGGTTTAACAAAACACCTACAGAAACTAACTATCATTTAACTTCCGTCATTTCAAAACTGAAATTGTGCAAAGAAATTTCTTCGTGGTTCTAACGTGTGTTGATGATGTTCTTGGGGGGGAAGGAGGGGGGGGGGGGAGGGTTAATGGCTGGTATCTGATTGCACTCAGGAGCAATGGTCTCAAAAAAGTTTGTAACTACAGATGTAGACGAGGATTAGCAACTTTGGTAAATCCTACTGTTGAATAAATAAGTAATGTATTTTACTAATGACGGCAGATAATACTGTACACTTGCGTCGAATTTAAATATTTCGTTATATGAATGAATACTATTATTCTGATTACTAATGTGGTCTTTTAAAATTCAGTGACGCACGATAGAGCTTATGTTATTTGTTCCACAGTAATAATATAGCAATGTTAAGTGCTATACACGATTTTAAGTGATTATCTGAATTGTGTTATGAAAGTTTTCGTGAATATGTACAGTACATAACGTTGCATTGACATTTAAACATCAAATTTATCTCATTTATTCTCTGCATTTTTATGCAGGATACAGGAAGATGATCTGAAGATCTAACGCGGTTGGGAACAGAGACTGACTTATCCGCATCTCGTGGCTGTAGAAATATGACATTTCTAGAAGTAAAACGTATGCTGGCATACGAAGGAAAATCGTTGAAAGTAACAGGCAAAAAATGGATTAATATGAAATCGAAGAAGAGTAGTAGAAGAAGAGGAACAGCTTGCTCTTCCCTAAGAAGCAATTTATCGTAGCTCGTTGCCGAAACGCAGCATTCAAAGCTATTGGAAAAAGGGAGAGATCACTCACTCAAGTTTTGAAGAAGGATGAGACAGATGCGTAGAAACTAACTACATCGATGAAGTGAGTCCAACGTCGGATAGTAAAGAATGTTTGATACTCCCGTGTTATGACTTTTTTGAGTACTGAAAAACTTCTTTGTAAGAACCATACTATATTCCGCACGCAGCGATCATGTGAATTTCGACTCATTCTGATTCTAAGTGAAACATTTTCTTAGTCCATTCAGTTCGCTCAAAAGATTCGGAAAGCAGAAGACAGAAACCCCCAGATTAACTATAGTCTAGTGAACAATATACCAGTTACAATGCGAGCGGTGCCTGTAGTCAAATGCCAGTTTAATGTTCCGTCACGGTGGTCCCTTCTCGCAAAATTAAACTAATTCCGATCTCGAACTACAGCCATCACTATTGCTTTGAACACACAAAATATGGGAGTCACATAGTATTTACAAATGAATAAAAAACGCACAGGAAATAAAACTGTAGATAAACTTTTTCTTCGTGTTGGGTTCTGCAGCTGCTGAGTATTGAGTAAATGGTAAAATCTATGAGGCGTACACCATAGCTGCAATGTTTAAAAAAAAATAATAAATTACGGCACACTGCTGTTACAGTGTACCCCAAGTTTCACTGTTTCTACAATATACTTGTTGGGGTTGTGCTGCGAATGGCTGAAAGCAAGGGGAAAGTGCAGCCGTAATTTTTCCCGAGGGCATTCTGCCCTACTGCATGGTTAAACGATGATGGCATCGTCTTGGGTAAAATATTCTGAACGTGAAATAATCACCCATTCGAATATCTGGGCGGGGGCTAGTCAGGAGCATGTACTCATCAGAAGAGTCAAAACTGACGTTCCACGGATCGGAGAGTGGAATATTGGATTCCTTAATCGGGCAGGTAGGTTAGAAAATTCAAAAAGGAAAATGGATAGGTTGAAGTTAGATATGATGGGAATAAGTGAAGTTCCGTGGCAGGAGGAACAGGACTTGTGGTGACATGGATACAGGATTATAAACACAAAAGCAAATAAGAGTAATGCAAGAGTATATTTAATAATGAATAAGAAAATAGGAATGCGGGTAAGCTATTATCAATAGCATAGCGAAGGCATTATCGTAGCCAAGATAGACACGAAGCCCACACCTATCACAGTACTTCGAGTTTATATGCCAACTAGCTCCGCCAGATGATGAAGAGGTTGAAGAAATGTATGACGAGATAAAAGAAATTATTCAGATAGCTAAAAAGATGAAAATTTAGTTATGATGGTAGACTGGAAATCGATAGCAGGAAACAGAATAGACGGAAAAATAGTAGATGACTACTGAATGAAGGGAAGGATGAAACAGGAATCCGCCTAGTAGATTTTTGCACAGAGCATAATTTAATAATCGCTAACACTTGGTTTACGGCTTATAAAAGACGGTTGCATACATGGAGGTGACCTGAAGATATCGGAAGTTCCCAGATAGATCATATAATAGTAAGACAGATATTTCGGAACCAGATTTTAAATTGCAAGACATATCCTGGGGCAGGTGAAGATTCTGACCACAATTTATTGGTTGCGAGCTGTAAATTAAACTGAAGAAATTTCAGAAAGGTAGCAAATTAAGGAGATGGGACCTGAATAAGTTGAAAGAACCAGAGGTTGTTGAGCGTTACAGAGGGAGTATTGTACAACGATTGACTAGAACAGGGGAAATGAATACTGTAGAAAAAGAAAAGTTAGTTTTGAGAGATGAAATAGTGGCGGCAGCAGAAGGCTAAATAGGTAAAAAGACAAGGTCTAATAGAAAACATTGGATAACAAAAGAGGTATTGAATTTAATTGACAAAAGGAGAAAACATAGTCCGAAGCTCGTGGTCGTGCGGTAGCATTCTCACTTCCCACGCCCGGGTTCCCGGGTTCGATTCCCGGCGGGGTCAGGGATTTTCTCTGCCTCGTGATGACTGGGTGTTGTGTGCTGTCCTTAGGTTAGTTAGGTTTAAGTAGTTCTAAGTTCTAGGGGACTGATGACCATAGATGTTAAGTTCCATAGTGCTCAGAGCCATTTTTTTTTTTTTTTTTTTGAGAAAACATAAAAATTCAGTAAATAAAGCGGAGCAAGCGCATAAAAAGTCTAAAAAATGAGATTGATAGCAAGTGCAAAATGGCTAAGCAGGAATAGCTAGAGGACAAATGTAAGGATTTAGAAGAGCGTAACACTAGAGGAAAGATAGATAAACCTACAAGAAAATTAAAGGGGCCTTTAGAGAAAACAGAAGCAGCTGTATGGATATCAAGAGCTCAGGTGGAAAACAAGCCCTAAGCAAAGAAGGGAAAGCTGAAAAATGGAAGAAGTATACAGTAGGTCTATACAAGCGAGATGAACTTCAAGGCAAAGTTATTGACCTGGAAGAAGTTTCGGATGAAAATGAGATGAGAGATACGATACTGCGAGAAGAATTTGACGGAGCACCGAAAGACCTAAGTCAAAACAAAACCCCGGGGTAGACGACATTCCGTCAGAACTGCTGATAGCCTAGAGAGAGCCAGCCATGACAAAACTCTTCCATCTGGTGTGTAAAATGTATGAGGCAGGCGAAATACCGTCACGCTTCAAGAAGAATATAATAATTTCAATTCCTAAGAAAGAAGGTGCTGACAGGTGTGAATATTATCGAACTATCAGTCATGGTTGAAAAAAATACACGAATTCTTTACAGAAGAATCGAAAAACCAGTAGAAGCCAACGACGGCGAAGACCGGGTTGGGTTCTGGAGAATCGCAGGAACACGCGAGGCAATACTATCCCTACGAATTATCTTAGCAAGTAGGTTAAGGAAAGGCAAATTTACATTTATAGCACTTAGAGGAAAGCTTTTGACAATATTGACTGGACAGTGTCTATGAAAATTCTGAAGATAGTTCGGGAGCGAAAGGCTATTTACAATTTGTAGAGAAACCAGATGGCAGTTACAGGAGTCGAGGGGCATGAAAGGGAAACAGTGGTTGAGAAGGGAGTGAGACAGGGTTGTAGACTATCCCCGATGTCCTTCAATCCGTACATTGGGCAAGCAGATAGGAAACCAAAGAAAAAATTGGAGTAGGAATTAAAGCACAGGGAGAAGAAATAAAAACTTTGAGGTTTGCCGATGACATTGTAATTCTGTGAGATACAGCAAAGGACTTGGATGAGTAGTTGAACGAAGTGGACAGCGTCTTGAAAGGAAGACATAAGATGAACGTCAACAAAATCAAAACAAGGATAATGGAGTGTAGTCGAGTTAAATCAGGTGATGCAGAGGGAATTAGATTCGGCAACGAGAGACTGAAAGCAGTAAATGAATTTTGCTGTTTGGGCAGGAAGATAACTGATGATGGTCGAAGTAGAAATGATATAAAATGTAGACTGGCTACTAGCAGAAAAGCGTTTCTGAAGAAAAGAAATTTGTTAACATCGAAAATAGACCCAAGTGTTAGAAAATCTTTCCTGAAGGTGTTTGTCTGGATTGTAGCAATGTATGGAAGTGAAACGTGGATGGTAAACAGTTTGGACAAGAATAGAGTGGAAGCCACTCTGATGTGCTGCTACAGAAGAATGCTGAAGATTAGACGGATAGATCACGTAACTAATGAGGAGGTACTGAATAGAACTGAGGAGAAAGGAAATTTGTGGTGCAACCCGACTAGGAGGTAGGACACATTCCGAGACGTCGAGGAATCACCAGTTTAGTTCTGGACGGAGGTGTGGGAAAGGGGGGGGGGGGGGGGGTAAAAATCGTGCAGGAGACCAAGAGATGAATACAGTAAGCAGATTCAGAAGAATGTCGGTTGCTGTAGTTATGCACCGATAAAGAAGCTTGCGCAGGGCAGAGGAGCATGGAGAGATGCATCAAACCAGTCTTCGGACTGTAGACCACAATAATAAAAAGTAGCTGTAGGGGTTAATTTATACTAAATCAGACAAAAACATGTACATTTCTAACTTTACAAAATTTCTGAATACCATATGATCACAAATGACCATAATGATCAAAGATAGATCGACTTACAAGAAAAATCGCGAAAGACACAGCTGCTCACAGAGAAATTCAGGTAATTTTAATTACCATCACTACACTAATCTGATCAAGCTCTTTTAACTTTTAGGATTAATTAAATAAACAAATATTAAAATGTAACTATTTTTAACGAGGGACTCACCAGTAATCGTGTGTTTGGAAGTGTCTCCACCAGGTCCATTTGTAGTATACCAATAGGATGTTAGTCTCACCCACTTATAAGTCCACCTTTGTTCAGCAACAGGTTTCGGTAATTCACCCTTCGACTCCCTAAAGGACAATGCGCTCGCATGGCCTGCCTATCAACTGAGTCCAACAATTGGCATTATATACAGGGTGTCCCGCTCAAACTTCCCTGATTTCAAGGACCCAGGCGAAAAACACCACAGTAGAAATGACAATGAAAAATGCACCACATTGTAGAGCACTCACTCCGTCTTCACGCCACGAGTGACCTACCGGGAGCATCCGACCGCCGTGTCCTCCTCAGTGGAGGATGCGGATGGGAGGGGCGTGGGGTCAGCACACCGCTCTCCCGGTCGTTATGATGGTATTCTTGACCGAAGTCACTACTATTTGGTCGAGTAGCTCCTCAGTTGGCATCACGAGGCTGAGTGCACCCCGAAAAATGGCAATAGCGCATGGCGGCCTCGACGGTCACCCATCCAAGTGCCGACCACGCCCGACAGCGCTTAACTTCGATGATCTCACGGGAACCGGTGTATCCACTTTTTTTTTTTTTTTAAATGGAACTAAAAAAACAAGTGCCACCGCCACTTTTCATCCTATAAAAAAAAATAAAAAAAAAAAATAATCTGGTCCACTTCAGGCGTTGGCTCCTGACTAAACCTACCCCAGAGAGCTGCCTATATACCAGGGGAAATATGGGAAATCAAGGTTAGGGCTATCCTTACAAACAAAAGAAAATCTACCTTTTTCTGAAGTTTATTTTAATATTTTTTTGTTTTATATTTATTTATTTATTTTATTTTATTTTATTTATTTATTTATTTTTTTTTTTTTGTGTAATTGATCAGAGGCCTTCTGCGCCCCGCTGGTAATATGTTGAGTCACGTCTTCTCGAAATTGATGTGTTCCGTTCAATTGTTCAGAAATGTTCATTGGTTCAAACAGGAAACCTTCTCCTCTCTTGGCTTAACACATTCCAGCTGCAAGGCGGCTCGTGGAAAGCACTCCCAAGGAAGTTCGAGAAAAATTGTCTGTATTTTGGGTGACGGACAACGACATAATGACGGTCATTGAGGTATGTCCAAAAATCGAGTACAGAGTCTACAGTTTGTCCAAATAAGTAGTGAATGGCATGTCCGCGAATCCAATTCACAGCATTGGTCTTTGTCCGAGGAAAATAGTCACGTTCCGGAAATAATAATGAAAGGGGAGTAATCCGATCCGGAATGTCCCGCGTTAGAAAAGCCACAATACGTCGAACCAAGTGCCAAACCTCCGCCGCCGGTCCGCAAACAAACCGATGTTCATGATTGTCTGGCACTCCACACGTGGAGCATAGAGGTGATTGGGCGAGGTGGATACGATGAAGGCGAAATTGGTTGATTTGCTTACCATTGACAGTTATGTACCAGACAGATTGAACATTCGTGTCAAGGTAACAGGCGAACACCGCGCGCCATACATGACGCCAGTCAACCTGTGGGAACTTTAGTTCAATCGGGTTGGGTGGACGACCTAATTGGAGGACATTGTATACTGCCTTTGTCTTGAGTAAAAGCTGTCTTGGTAAGGTGAGGCGTAGATAACTGAGTTCCAGAAAGAAGTACCGTATATAATGGAACTGGGCCGGAACATCCGAGATCATCACTGGGGCTGACAGTGAGACCGGCGAGTATGCCGACAGGAGGAGACCAGTGAGGCTCGTTGGGCAACGTGTCCATACCGTCATCTGGGAGCTGACAAATAGGGCGCGAGTTCTATCCGGCACGTGAAACAGACCTATCCCACCTCGTTCACGGGGAAGAGTAAGGGTCGCATAGTTAACTTTGAACAACATCCCAGAGCTGACGAAAGATGCCATCGCTGCCAACATGCGACGTGCCACAGTAAGCGGGAAAGGTAGAACTTGCGCTACATGGGGAACTCGGGATGCGATATATGTATTGACATATCGAGCTCGTTGGAGAATATCTAGGGATCGAAGGCGATGGTCCATAAGACCTGCTCTGATCATTAAAAGGAGGCGTCGGCAGTTGATGGTGGCTGAACGCCGGAGATCAGATGAAAAATCTATTCCCAAACAACGAATGGTATCAACGGTGGTGAGAGGTGTAACGCACTCCACGGGAAGTCCCGTGCCAATGAACATAACTTGTGACTTACGTACGTGTAAAGAGCTACCCGACGCCTCACCATAAGTCGCTACCCACGTCAAAACAGCTCGAACTTCGTCGGCATTACGTAAACAGATGACGACATCGTCAGCATAGGCCGTGCAACAGAATCGGAAGCGATCTATGGACAACCCTACCAAACGTTGTCTTAGTCCACATAGCAAGGATTCCAAGGAAAAGGCGTACAAAATTGCTGATAGAGGGCAACCTTGACGTACGGATCGACCTATTATTATCGGTGGAGTGAGTCTGCCATTGTACATAATCCTGGATGAGGCACCCCGCAGAAGGCGCATCACTACCGTGATAACGGCGACCGGGAAACCCATATGGTGGAGAACGGTCGTAAGGAAAGAATGGTCAACCCTATCAAAAGCTTGACTGAAGTCCAAAGACGCAAGTGCCCCAGAGAGGCGTTGTGCCTGGGTAACGGCGATCATATCCCTGTAGCAGCATAAAGCCGTGCGAATATTTTTGTCGCCTCCCAAAGAGGCTTGGTCTGGCGACACAACATATCGGGCAACGTTTTTAAGTCGTGGTGCCAAAAGGCGAGTGAAGATTTTCATATCACTGTTAAGGAGGGTGAGGGGCCGATAATCACTGATATTGTTGCCACCGTGCGGTTTATGTACAGGAATAATAATTCCTTCCATGAAAGCGTCCGGCACAGGTACTTCCGGAGACATCAGTTCCCGACAGATGGAGGTGAAGGTGGACTGTAACAAATCACGGAAGGTGCGATAAAATTCGAGGGGAAGACCGTCGGGGCCCGGGGAGCGATTGATGGTTCCTGCCCGGATCGCATCGCGGACTTCCTCATCAGTCACCTCCGACATCAATTCAATCGCCGCATCTCCTGGGATACCACCGAAGTTGAGCTGTGAGACTTCCTCGATCAACTCTGGGGAATGTGGAACTGCGGCGTAGAGCTGCCGGTAGTGGGCGTGAAGCACATTCCCTATGGCAGATTGGGTTACGTAGCGACGCTCTTCTTGATCCGTTAGGACGTGAATCAATTTTCGGCGTCGATTTTGTCGTTCTTGGATGATATGGTACATCGACGGATGTTCATGAGGCATGCGATCAGCAGTACGAGATCGTACTATCGCCCCTTCCAAATGCCGTCGCATGAGATTGGAGATTTGGGCCTTAGCTTGGTTCATCCTTGTATGGCGCTCAGGGGAGGCTGGCATCGTGGAGCATTCTCGTAGGATCCTGTAGTAAAAGTCCATAGTGCTCCTCCTCCAGGCGACAACATCTTTGCCATACCGGATTAAAGTTTTTCGAAGAGCAGGTTTTGCACACTGGATCCACCAGGATATGGTAGACGGATACGTGGGTCGGCGTCTATTACATGTGATCCAAGTGTCTTCTATTAGAAGTCGACAGTCAGGTGAATTAAGAAGTGCCGTGTTCAGTTTCCATAAACCACGTCCGTGCCATACTGCCTGTCTTGTGAGAACAACATCACAGAAGTAAGCCTCATGGTCTGAGAAAGCAACAGGCCAGATTTCAGCCTGTCGAGTGTGTTGAATTAGGGATCGCGAGATGTAGATGCGATCCAGTCGGCTAGATGAGTGCGCAGTGTGGTACGTAAAGCCCAAAAGATCACCGTGAACATGTCTCCACGTGTCGACAAATTGTAGCCGCGTGACGACTGTTTCCAGAGCTGCGCATGGTGAGTGACGCGGCAATTGATCCTGAGGTCGCTGGGTGCAGTTGAAGTCTCCACCCATGATCCAGTCATCGTGTGGTCCCATAAAAAGGGGTGTGACTTCATTCGCGAAGAAGGCATTGCGTTCACGACGGTAGCTGGAGCCCGACGGCGCATAAATATTGATGATGCGTACACTAAAGAGAGTAAGAGTCATACCTCTGCCGCTGGGGAGGTATAGGACATCTTCGGCAGGAAGACCTTCGCGTAAGATGATGGCAACACCACTACCGGTGTCCGAAGCGGGAGAAAGATGCACCGTGAAGCCATGTGGTGGTGAAAAATCGGCGACATGCACTTCCTGAAAAAGCGCAATATCTATGTCCGCATCATAAATCATATCGCGGAGCAGCGCTAGTTTGTGGGGCGCACGAATGGTCGCGAGGTTAATCGTTGCGACACGATAATGCTGGTGTTGGAGTCCCACAGGCACAGGCGGGGCTTCTTCTTCAGGAGCGAGAGGTCGTCGATCTTGCCGGTCCGCTGAAGAGGCTGCTATTGTGGAGAGTTTGCGGGCGCGGGCGCAACTGATGGGGGTGCCCCATCATCAGCAGCATCCACCCCAGTCCCTTCGATCTCCACGTCGTCTGCCCAGGAGACTGATGCTGCGGTAGGGCATCGGCTGTGCACGGCATCCACGTGGAGAAGAGACGTAGTTTTCGTCTCATCGGATAGGCTCTCTTCAACGTCGACCTGTGGGGGCGACGGCGTCAGTAATGAGGGGTGTTCGTTGCCAGTGGTCGCCTGTGGCGGGTCTGTCGCATCAGCCTTTCGGTCATCAGAGATCGGTTTGTCGTCCATCTTCGGGTCTGCATCCCCGGTATCCATCCGTAGAATGGATTCATCAGGGGGTGTACGGCTACGTTTCTTTCTCTTTCGTGTCGACCCTTGTTTTCGAACAAGTCGTTCAGAGTCCGATGGCGGGTGGCTTTCGTCTGACTCCGGACCAGTCTGAAGGAAAGCAGAAGTAGGTACCACTCCCGGATCAACGTCCATCTCAGTAGCATTTTCAGTCACAGTGCTGCGATGATTCGGCAGGTTAGGATCTGGCGTCTGGGGCACCTCAGAAGGAATCTCAGGAGCGGTTGCATCTTCCTGATCAGACGACGTCAACGGAGCAGGAAGACTCTGTGTAGAGGTGCTACCTTCCTGGGCAACCTTGGCGTATGTGACAGGGATCTGAGTCATCACCGCTGGGGACGCTTCCTCGCCGACCGGCGTCTGGATCAGGCGGCGTCGCATGCAAGCGGATCTGACGTGGCCTTCTTGTCCACAACCCGCACATGTTCGGGGTTGGCCGTCGTACATGACAATGGCTCGCACCCCGCCAATGGTCAGGTATGATGGTATATGCTTTTTCAGTTCAATTTTGACCTGACGCACACCATTAAGGACATGGTAGGTCGTGAAGGTTTGCCATTTTTCCTCTACGTAACCGATGACGTTACCGTATGGTTGTAACGCAGAGACAACTTCGTCCTTCGGCACTTCAAAAGGTAGTTCAAACACCCTAATCGTGCGTTGACCGTACTCTGCGAGTTCAAGTGTTACAGCTCCGACGTGACCATCAGAGTATTTGAACTTAAGTCCATTGGCATGGCGGCGAATAACATCTTCACACACCTCGGTGTTTGTCATTTTAATATGAACGACACTACTCGTGATCGAAAAATGGATTCCGATAACGTGGTTAGGATCTAAACGAACTTCTTCACGTATGAACGTTTCAACTTCATGTGCACGAGGTCGCGCATGTTCAGCTGGGAAGGAAACTTTAAGGGTCGCACGGCGGTAAGCGCTCGACATGTTGTTCACGGTGGACGGACGCAAGCCTGGAAGCTACGACGCGGAAGTAAACAACGCCTGCAGCGGAGCACTGGCCGGCGTGCGGGGCCGTCCGCACGCTGCCACGGCTGAGAGCCGACTGGCGGTTGCCCACCACATTGTAGAGCATCTCAAAGAATTTAGATTCCCGCATCAGAAGTGGCAAATATCGTCGCTAGAGTGAAGCATGGACGCATGAAATGAAAACGGCGACTCCACAGCAGCGCACTAGCAGTATTGTAGTTTGCAGAAACAAAATCGCCGATTACTGTGCAAAGAAATTATCGTCGTATGTATGAATGTGATCCACCTTGTGCGAAAATAATTAAGGAATGGTATAGGAAGTTTCTGGCAACAGGAAGTGTTCTGAAACATTCTGGCGGTGCACGTTATGGAGTTTCAGAAGAGACAGTGGAGGACAACAGACTAACGTTTCTCAGAAGCCCACGTAAGTCAATTCATGAAGCATCTAGGCAAATGGATGTAACTCGATCAACATTACATCGTGTAGTTCACCAGCGCCTTCGTATGTGTGCTTACAAAGTGCCAATTGTGCAATATCTGACGCCGAACAGAAACCCGCGCTGACAACAGTTTGCTGTGGATATGCTGCAGCGTACTGATACGGATGCCAGCTTCCTGAAGAGATGTTTATGCTCAGATGAGGCAATCTTTCTCCTATCAGGAAGGGTTAGTGGGCATAATGTTGGGATTTGGGGTTCGCAAAATCCGCACATTGTCATTCAACATGTTCGTGATAGCCCTTAACAAAACGTCTGGTGCGGGCTAATGCACGAAAGGATTGTTGGACCGTTCTTCTCTGCGGAACAAACAGTGAATGGGTCAGTGTATCTGGACATGTTGGAGCAGTTTGTTTACCCTCAGATGCAAGACTTGCAACCCAACATCATTTTTCAACAAGATGGAGCTTGGCCGCATTGGTCAACGGCTCTTCGGAAGTTCCTGGATAGGAAATTTCCCAATCGTTGGAACGGACGCGGAGGACCCACTGCCTGGCCACTACGTTCACCCGACATTACGCCGCTTAATTTATTCATGTGGGTATTCGTGAAGGACTGCGTGTACGAGACCAAAGTAGACGATATTTCTACGTCGTGATATCGTATCAATAATGCGATTGCAACAATAACAAAGGAAATCTTACAAAGAATTTGGCAAGAAATTGAGTATAGACTCGATATTCTTCGTGCTACAAATGGTTCACATGTAGGGGTGTATTGATGATAACTAAATAAATTATTTGAGATGCTCTACAATGTGGTACATTTTTCATTGTCGTATCTACTGTGGTTCTTTTTTCCTGGGTCTTTAAAATCAGGGAGGCTTGAATGAGACACCCTATATGTTTCCTGTAGGTGGAGGGAAGGGGATTGAGACAGGACGGGTTTGATCGTGGATTACGGTGTGGACATCATAATGCAGACGAAATTAAGAAATGTGGATGTGTATCTCCTCCGTAGTCGCTTCATTACAAGGCAATTATGATGTTAAAAGTGGACCCTGAAGTCACCAAGATCAGAATGTGCATTCTGTAGAGTATAGTATACCAAGTGACCATCCAGATGAACGTAGCCGTAATGTTTGGCTCATGGGAAGAGTTTGCAGACTGGGTACAACAAATGTGATGTCGTGACTGTGGGGGCGCCGTCCTGCTGATGACAGCCAGTTTACTACACGTCCAGTTCCAAATTACGTTTTGGTCATGACGGTATCCGGAATTTGCCATTTATTACAGAGCCGTCTGTGTGCAAGGTTGGTTAGTGTCAATGCCTTACACGGTCAATGTCTTGAACGGTATTGATGACAGCTTCATACTACGTTTCCTTTACGATGTTGAGTACCATTCGATGGGGAACATTGGTCCGTACCCTGGGAAAAATGAACAGCGGAAACTTGTTTGCTAGGGGGTGCAGCGGAAGAAGGCTAAGCAAAAGGACGAGGAGCTTCGAGGCACTCCCTCCTCCAGTTAGTCCAGAGGTTTGTATTAGATGGCAGTACAGTAGCAACGACGTCTGGAATCAGCGATGGATCGATTTCCTAGTGGGAGGATTCATAGACGTATTTAGGTACTCTGTTGTTAATATAGCTGATGATTTTGTACGACCTTTTGAAGAGAGTCATCGTTACGCCAGGATTGCTGCGTGATCGCGCTAGGCGTGGGCAGCACTCCTGTTGTATGCTACAGCCGCTTAAGAATGAAAAGAGAACTTTTTGCAAGCGATCAAGCTACCGTATGTGTTGACTACGTTAGATGGCTTTGATATTTTTGATATTTTGCACTTTAATGCGCCAGTTGATACTTATCACATCATTTAGGCAGGCAGTAAAGAATGTCCCCAGATGTTCCCAGATGACTACTCGTGGAAACCAAGGATAATGTAGTTCGTGCATTTTCCGACCTATATGTAAGATGGCAGGTCTTTATATGTTCAAGAGTGCACCGCTGTGCTATTGGCAGTTACATAGGCTCTGCTGGGCGAACTGAGTGTCTCAGTCGTCTTAGAATATCAATATGACATCCTCTGCGTTCGCTCGGGTGACTTTCTTGAGGCCACATAGATTAATGCACGACAGAGTGTGGTACAAATGTCGTAGCAGGGTTCTATGGCGACTGCGAACAAACTAGCGGATAAAGGTCATCCTGTCGAAGCCCTGTTTGAAAAGGAATTGGTGTCATGTGCGTTTCATTTACTTTTAATATCGACGATTGTCCGCTGATAGATGAAGCGAAGGAATCAGTGAACGTGGATTGAAAACCAAGAGAAGATATTGTGCGCAATAGGTAAACATAATCCATTTGACCATATGCTCCTTCTAGGTCTAAAAAAGCGATGGTGATCGACGCGTTCATCAGACAGGTCTTGTACACTACTAGCCATTAAAATTGCTACACCAAGAAGAAATGTAGATGATAAACGGGTATTCATTGGACGAATATATTATACTGGAACTGACATGTGATTACATTTTCATGCAATTTGGGTGCATAGATCCTGAGAAATCAGTACCCAGAACAACCACCTATGGCAGTAATAGCGGCCTCGATACTCCTGGGCATTGAGTCAAACAGAGCTTCGATGGCGTGTACAGGTACAGCTGCTCATGCAGCTTCAACACGATACCACAGTTCATCAAGAGTAGTGACTGGCGTATTGTGACGAGCCAGTTGCTCGGCCACCATCGACCAGACGTTTTCAGTTGGTGAGAGATCTGGAGAATGTGCTGGCCAGGGCAGCAGTCGAACATTTTCTGTATCCACAAAGTCCTGTACAGGACCTGCAGCAAGAGGCCGTTCATTACCTTGCTGAAATGTAGGGTTTCGCGGGGATCGAATGAAGGGTAGAGCCACGGGTCGTAACACATCTGAAACGTAACGTCCACTGTTCAAAGTGCCGTCAATGCGAACAAGAGGTGACCGAGACGTGTAACCTATGGTACCCCATACCATCAAGCCGGGTGATACGCCAGTATGGCGATGACGAATACACACTTCCAATGTGCGTTCACCGCGATGTCGCCAAACACGGATGCGACCATCATGATGCTGTAAACAGAACCTGGATTCATCCGAAAAAATGACGTTTTGCCATTCGTGCAACCAGGTTCGTCGTTGAGTACACCATCGCAGGCGCTCCTGTCTGTGATGCAACGTCAAGGGTAACCGCAGCCATGATCTTCGAGCTGATAGTCCATGCTGCTGCAAACGTCGTCGAACTGTTCGTAGAGGTGGTGGTTGTCTTGCAAACGTCCCCATCTGTTGACTCAGGGATCGAGATGTGGCTGCACGATCCGTTACAGCCATGTGGATAAGATGCCTGTCATCTCGACTGCTAGTGATACGAGGCCGTTTAGATCCAGCACGCCGTTCCGTATTACCCTCCTGACCCCACCGATTCCATATTCGGCTAACAGTCATTGGATCTCAACCAACGCGAGCAGCAATGTCGCAATACGATAAACCGCAATCGCGATAGGCTACAATCCGGCCTTTATTAAAGTCGGAAACGTGATGGTGCGCATTTCTCCTCCTTACACGAGGCGTAACAACAACGTTTCACCAGGCAACGCCGGTCAACTGCTGTTTGTGTATGAGAAATCGGTTGGAAACATTCCTCATGTCAGCACGTTGTAAGTGTCGCCACCGGCGCGAACCTTGTGTGAATGCTCTGAAAAGCTAATCATTTGCATAACACGGCGTCTTCTTCCTTTCGGTTAAATTTCGCGTCTGTAGCACGTCATCTTCGTGGTGTAGCAATTTCAATGGCCTGTAGTGTATATTAGGTCTCTATAACAGGCTAGAAAGTTCGTCTTGATTTGCCCTCAGTGACGTGTTGCTTCGATCCCAGGACACACGATAAAAGAGATTTCAGTCTGCAGTTAAGCACACATCAGCAATTTGAAGTCAGAGCTTAACAACGCATTCAGCCGCAGGGCTTTTATGGTTACAGCTTTCGTCGTTTTGGGAATGGATACTGTGATTCCCTTGATTAAATTCGATGGTATGGTCACCCCGTAAAGCAGTTAGTTAATTATCTTTTGAATAAGTCGCCGAAGAGATGCCAGTAGCGCACGTAGAACTCTACCCGTAGTCCGACCGCGCCCAGAGGTTACGCCAGGGCGGCGTTTTAAAATTTAAGTGCAGTTCCTCTGTCGTGAATCTTGCGGTTAGGTTTCTATTTCGTTCATGGGTGATCTTTGTGAATTGATAAGGTGCTCGTAGCCATGGCTCGATGTGTATGAGGTCTGTGATTTCTTTAGGACACAAAGCAGTGTAGTGCTCTCCAAAGAAAGCTTTTACATCAGCCTGTCTACTGTATTGGGTGCCCACATCATCCTGTACGGTGACGATTAAGTGAGAGCTTGGTTGCTGCGACTCTAGGATCACGTGATGAATGGAGGAAGGGGTGTACATGCGGTCAGCAAAGTCCCGGTCACGAACTTTTAAACCGGTGGATGTTGAGATGTACTACACTTTTGATCTTTGCTTTATTACTTTTGTTTGCGGTTACATTTTGAATAGAACGTTATGGTTTCTGAATATTCTTGCCTCATCGCCAGAGAAAAACAGTCTTTCGTCGTCTTATTCTGTCTATCTCGATTAACTTCGTAGATTTTTAAGCAGTTTCTCAATTCCACCATAGCGTGCCTGGTCCAACAGTATCGACACTGCGTCACTCTTGTCCATGAGAGAATACGAATCTAACCGTGGCTGGCGGTTTTCTTAGATTTTGAGACACACTAAAAACGAGATTACGATGACCAAATCTCCAATATATTGCACATCTGGAATAAAACATTGTAGATTGTTAATTTCGGCTGGTTTTCTCCGTACATAATCAAATCCAAAAGAAAGGCTACGTAATAAAAGTAGATTTTTTGATGCACAGTAGATGATTCCGTTAACCATTAATCTTCAGTTTTTTGTCCTTGCGCAATTAGCCGCGTCTTTGCACACGTTTGATTTCCAGGGGGTTTGAAAGTATAACCGTAATTTTTTGCTTACCACATTCGCATAACAATCTTATCGTTGATGCTCTTATTCCTACACTCATATTAAGCTCAGCAGTCACTTCGTGATAACTGCCATTTTACGAGAAGTACACAACTCGCATTAACGCCTTTCTATCTAGTACTAGAGAGTTTAATGCTCATACCGTTACCATGTTTCTAAAACAAAATTTTCTCGCTGGATGCAGCATACGTGTCCGAACGCTATTACTACATCTGCAACTACTGTCACGGATTTACCAAATAAGAGGAGCCCAACATTTTACGCTCGTTCGAAGTTCGTAAAATCTGACAGTACACTACGTTACACAATACTTCCAAGGATCACATACGTGCGGTGACTCAGACATCGACAGTGTGGTAATACAAAGGGAAAAACGAAAGTGGGTGAGTTGGAGGTAATCCAGAAAACGGGGTACGAAAATTAGCTGTTTAGAAAGGACGTTCAAACAGTTATCGTTTTGACAAAAAAAAGCACAAGATTTGATGTTTGGTTATACTTTTTTTATTATTCAACACATCACTTTGTAAACCAGTACGCTTGTCCAAGGATATTTCAATTTGTGTTCTCGTCAATAAAATAAAAGGTACAGTCAGAGCTTCAACTTCAGTTCACGTGTGTCTTCACCAACACAGGTATTTATTCAGATACTGGAACCAAAAGTAATTGCTAGGACCAAATATAGTGAATACAGAAGGACTTCTAAGCGAAAGAACCACCTGAGACATATTGCATGCGTGTCATAACGCTTTATTTAAAAAAAAAAAAAGATGAAGGAGATGGATAAGTAGAAGAAAAGAAAAGAAACACGTGAACACTCCCCGGTGACATTCTGCCCTTACAGAGGCAATCTGTGAACATCATACCGCGTAAATTTAAAAATAATGCCCATCACTCTACGCGTTGTTATAACTGATTTTGCTTTCTTTAGCACACTTTTGGTGGTTTTCATGGTAATGCTATTTCGACTATTTCTCGTCCCCAGATGTGTTACAACAAATCCGTACTCTGTACGTGTTATGAAACTTCGAACAAAGTCACTGGGATAGCATTTAAACTAGTATAACTTGAGCAAAGTTGCTCCAGATACCATTTGGCCTATGATTAACAGATGCTACACTTCTGAAGCGGAAAGCTGCGTAAACCCAAAACATCCTGTAAGATATGGTAAATGTGGCCTTCGATATCTTGGTAATAATAGCGTGCTCGCGTATCTTCACTGAGTGATCACTGAGTGAAGCACTGTGATATTTTGCTACAACCTCATCAGCCGTACAGGCTACTGGGAGTCCTGGACGCTCATCATTTTCAGTGACTACATTGGCAGATATAAATGCAACACGCCATTCCTTAACCGTTGAAAACGAAGGAAAAATATTCTATAATCAATACCATCTGTTTTATATTAGTTGAAATTATAAATAATTTTTCGTAGTTAGTTATAAAATTTTTCGGCTTTTCATGTGAAACTAACCACTTTATTGGTTACACGACTGCTATAAACAAGCAACTAAACTTTGCAGTGCACTATCAGTACTTTATAAAGAATCAGAGAGCTTGTTGAACGTCCCTCATACGCCAGAGAGCTCATATAATTTTATTCGACACCCTACAGAACTGCATGTTAAGGACGCGCCAATACGAATGCCTCCGTGTGTTTGGCCCGGACTCGCTTGTGCAGTCTTGTCGCTGGAAGTGTCTGGGCCTCGGCCGTGGCTGGGGCTGGGCTGCAGCAGCAGCTAGGGATGCTGGTATCGATCCGGTTGCCTGAGCGACGCGCGCCAGCGGCTCGGCAGGGGTGGCCGCGGGCCTGGCGCATGCATATTCATGGCGGCGGAGCTCCTCTTGTGACCCACTTGCGCCGCTCGCCTCGCAGCTCTTGCGACCTCTGTGCAGGGTCAACCCTGCTTCTACGTACAGGGTGCCACCTGCCTTCCCTTGCTCTACGACACGACTGTAGCAAGGAGCAAATGCCTCAAAGTACGAGGCTGTCCGAAACGCCATACCTAAGTCAGCATCTCATTCAATTCAGCACCATAAAATATTCCCTTATAACAACACAGCGTATTGTACCGAAAGTGAATTTGGTCCTCCTTTAGAAGAATAGAAATCTTTGACCTTCGGTCGGAGTTGTGTGGTAATGCCAGATACGAAACAGAGAATCAAGAACTCATCACGTCTTCCAGTGGGGTATCAGGACAAATGACAGACCTTTAATGAACATTTGGAGCATATCCAACCATTTCAGTTACGTATGGTCGTGATATCTTGACTTCTCCGATCATCAACGATGAGAAAGAGCTCCGACGCTAAAGTCGAAAGAAATCGTACCTGACAAAGAAATTGCTACTTCGGCTCTCAGGATGTACAGTTTAATACTTTAGCAACCTCAGATGAACAATTAGCCAAATTTTTAACTCCAGAAAGCATAGTTAATTTAGTCTACAATTTTACTTTACTAATCCATCATCAGTTAAGTCGGAACTCATCAAATACAGTGGAATGTCAGGTCTTAAATGGCTACACAGGATAATTGAAATGGCGTGGGAGTCGGGACAGGTTCCATCAGACTGGAAGAAAGCAGTAATCACACCAATCTTTAAACATGGAAACAGAAAAGATTGTAACAACTACAGAGGTATCTCTTTAATCAGCGTTGTGGGTAAAATCTTCTCAGGTATTGTTGAAAGGAAAGTACGAGTATTAGTTGATGACAAATTGGATGAAAATCAGTGTGGGTTTAGGCCTCTTAGAGGTTGTCAGGACCAGATCTTTAGCTTACGGCAAATAATGGAGAATTCTTATGAGTGGAACAGGGAATTGTATCTATGCTTTACAGATCTAGAAAAGGCATATGACCGGGTTCCTAGGAGGAAGTTATTGTCTGCTCTACGGGATTATGGAGTAGGAAGCAAACTTTTGCAAGCAATTAAAGGTAATTACACAGATAGTCAGGCAGCAGTTAGGGTTGACGGTAAATTGAGTTCATGGTTCAGAGTAGTTTAAGGGGTAAGACAAGGCTGCAACCTGTCTCCACTGTTGATCATATTATTTATGGATCATATGTTGAAAACAATAGACTGGCCGGGTGAGATTAAGATAGGTGAACACAAAATAAGCAGTCTCACATGTGCGGATGACTTAGTTGTGATGGCAGATTCTATTGAAAGTTTGCAAAGTAATATTTCAGAGCTAGATCAGAAATGTAAGGTCTATGGTATGAAGATTAGCATCTCCAAAACAAAAGTAATGTCAGTGGGAAAGAGATATAAACGGATTGAGTGCCAAATAGGTGGAACAAAGTTAGAACAGGTGGACGGTTTCAAGTACTTAGGATGCATATTCTCACAGGATGGTAACATAGTGAAAGAACTGGAAGCGAGGTGTAGCAAAGGTAATGCAGTGAGCGCTCAGCTACGATCTACTCTCTTCTGCAAGAAGGAAGTCAGTACCAAGACTAAGTTATCTGTGCACCGTTCAATCTTTCGACCAACTTTGTTGTATGGGAGCGAAAGCTGGGTGGATTCAGGTTACCTTATCAATAAGGTTGAGGTTACGGATATGAAAGTAGCTAGGATGATTGCAGGTACTAGTAGATGGGGACAATGGCAGGAGGAATTCAAAGAAAAACTGGGAATGAACTCTATAGATGTAGCAGTCAGGGCGAACAGGCTTGGATGGTGGGGTCATTTTACACGCATGGGAGAAGCAAGGTTACCCAAGAGACTCATGGGTTCAGCAGTATAGGGTAGGAGGAGTCGGGGAGTCGGGGCAGACCAAGGAGAAGGTACCTGGATTCGGTTAAGAATGATTTTGAAGTAATAGGCTTAACATCAGAAGAGGCACCAATGTTAGCACTGAATAGGGATCATGGAGGAATTTGATAAGGGGGACTATGCTCCAGGCTGAACGCTGAAAGGCATAATCAGTCTTAAATGATGATGATGAATCCATCTTCATCGTTTATAGTCAGAAGTATCCTAAAGTTACTAAATAGTAATTTCAGTTTGAAAGTTATCAGATCATACACGGATACAACCTGTTTGAACGTGACTGAAACTGGATGATCAAATTTTAATATGACCGTAATACGTACGCTACATGAAAACTTGTGGCATACCATGAGCTATAAATTCTGAAGTTCAAGGTCTTTTTCATGTCTTTCCTATGATTCATTCTGGGGCTTGAAGTGACTTGCACTACTATAAGTAACAAAGATGTAAAATGCACCGTAATTGAAATTTTACTTTACGCTACAGTTCCCCTTATAAATAGCTCGACTAATAAATTTTCAGGTTGGACGTAGGCAAACATATACCAGCTACAACAGCCGGCCGATGTGGCCGAGTGATTCTAGGCGCTTCAGTCTGGAACCGTGTGACCGCTACGGTCGCAGGTTCGAATCCAGCCTCGGGCATGGATGTTTGTGATGTCCTTAGGTTAGTTAGGTTTAAGTAGTTCTAAGTTCTAGGGCACTGATGACCTCAGCAGTTAAGTCCCACAGTGCACAGAGCCATTTGAGCCAGCTACAACAACATTGTGTCTAGCGATGTACGATGTTCTACGGACAAACAATATGATTAATGGTGATATATGTAATCTAAATTACGAGGAGATATCTAGAACGTCTACAGATTCATTAAGAGGCCGCAATGAACCGAAATTATTACCATTAGATAACTTTATAAAAAGCACGTAATGAAAAGCGTTGCAAATAATTTCAGTGAGATAGCGTAGGACAAACAGGTACAATGCAGTCTGTCTTTGGTGATATGGCGTGACAGGCCAGTATGGCCTTCTCTTACATTAACTAATTAAATAATTGTTTACACAACTTTTCTATGTGTTGTTCCATTTCACTCCTCCGTGATACAATTTTTAAGGCTAATACTAACAATGACGAGCCTGGGGTTCCACATGTTTTTATTGTGTGTGCAGTATATTCTTCTAAAGCCACAATTACACTAAGTGTTGACTCAACATTTACCATAATTCCTTAATAGTTTTAAAAATGATCAATAACTTAAACGTTGTGAATTTGAAGATAACTCTAATATTATAACAAGTTAATGGCAACAGTAGAATGAGGTGTGTGGTTGTTTGATCATTATTCCACCCAAATACGAGTGCAGTGTTTTTCTGTTGCGCCATCTCATCTTGCTAGTCACCCACAGATTCTTTAGCTGAATTGCCCATCAAAATAGTTCAATGGACAAGATGTGACTCTTACTCGTGTAGAGTGAGTTTTAATCACAGTTCGGTTATCCTAACTAAAGCTTTCATAGTTTCACTAACTCACTGTAAGCAAATGTCGGTAAGGTTCTCAATCAGCCAAGCATGCTTCTTTTTCCCAGCACTCCCTAACTCATCACATCAGCTAATTATACGATACTGACGAGACATAAAAAATACTATATTCCTTTCTTCTTCAAACTCAGATAGGTCGCGAAATTGAAACCACAGTGAAAATCAAAAATGTTTTATGTACAACATTTAGCTGCACCTTCCAACTACCTCTCTATATGGTCACTGCTCCGAGTCAGACATTTGTCGTAGCGTGGTACCAACTTTCCAATACCCTTCTCATAGAAGACAGCCGCCTGTGATTTCGACCAATTCCCTGCGCTGCTCTGCAGCTCGCTGTCTCTGCCAAAATACTGTCCTCACAGGCAGCGTTTCATGTGAGCGAAGAGGTTACAATGAGAGGGAGTAAAATCCAGGCTGTAGGGTGAGTGATCAAATACTTTCCAACGAATACGCTGTAGGAACGCCTTCGTTACACCTGCAGTTTACGGCCAATGATTGACATGACGAAGGAAACGCATAAGAGTTACGTTGTGTGGGCTTCTCGAAATCAGGCGAAACCCCTCAACAGGTGCTTCAGATTTAACAGGACATAACTGTTTTAGGCAGTTTTACCTAATCACTGTGCACTCAGAACTGAAAAGTGTGATGTGACGCGATGGAGGGACATACCAAAGACACAGTGCGACGCATCAGCGCGAAACTTCTCACCAGATTTTTACTGTGACTTTAATATAATTGAGAGATTAATCTTTACTTTAGTATACGCCACTGCGAATGTTTGTCCAAGCAACAAGCTGTGCGCTGCCCTTTACTTTGAATACCTGCTTCTTGTGGATACGTGTAGCTCAACATCCATATAGTCTCAAGAATATTACGGAGATAAAATGTATATTCACTTCATAGGCGTGTGCTGGTCTTGCAGCATTGCGACGTTGCCTCTCCAGAGTTTGAAGGTATGGAGAGGAATTAACGCAAGTTGAACCTTTGAGTCGATCCATCGAGCCTCCTCGGGTAACACAATTTCTTTTCTTTTAGTATACATATCGGAGTTAGAGCCCCGACCTGTTACACAGTCGTAGTTTATCAGTATAGCCTTTTCATTGCATGGTGTCCCAAAATCTATACTAATACTTTGACTGCCCATAACGTGCTGAATTTTTTGTTTTCTCAGGTGTAACTAATGGAATAGAATGGCAGGAGAACAATTCAGCTTTGAAGAGAGAAAGTTTGTCCTCAAAAGTCACTGGAAAACCGAAAACACCACGGTTCAGAAAGGAGTTCGGTAAACCGCCATAAACGCATCGGACCACTGCTGGCACCAGAGATAAATCTGAAGCAGATGGGACCATTCATAACGTCAAAAAGAAACGTTCTGGACGACCACCCACATCCACCAACCCTAGAAAAGAAGAAACCTTCATTCGATCCCCGAAGCGTCTGTGCTGAAATGCTACATACCAACACTAATCCATAATCTCACTGAAGAGTTCAACTCTGTGAATTGTACCTGATAACAGATGCAGAAGATGCAAGGTTTCCACAAAAAATTGCCTGGAGCGAGGAGGCCACTTCAAATTAAATGGCACAATTAATCGCCATAGTTGTATCTACGTCCGCAGCTCTTGGTCTCGTGGTAGAGTTCTCGCTTCCTGAGCACGGAGTCCCGAGTTCGATTCGCTGCGGGGTCAGGGATTTTCACCTGCCCCCGTGATGACTGGGTGTTGTTGTGTCGTCATATCATCATTCATCCCCATTACGGTCGGAGGAGGGCAACGGCAAACCACCTCCATTAGGACCTTGTGTAGTACGGAGGTGCGGTTCTCCCGCATCGTTCCCCTACGCTCTGTCAAGAAGCAGGGGACCTCATTCCCATTTTTCCAATTGTAACTACTGTGGTCCTATAAATCACCATGTTACAGCTGAACAACATGTAAACTTACCAATGATAATAGTGTGCTGTGGGATATCAGCACTGGGCATCATAGGACCTGCAGGTGTCCGTCGGTCCTCGCATTGACGTCTTTGCTGATGACGAGATTTACTTGCATCAAGATGGAGCACCTCCCCACTAGCATCGCAATTTAAAAGCTCACCTCGATGCAGCTTTTCCAGACACATAGGCTGGAACTTGGGTAGCATTGAGTACCCTGCGCTTTCCCAAGACCTTATGCCAGTGGACTTCTTTTTATGGAGATACCTTAAGAACAGAGTTTATCGCACAAAACCCAGAACAATTGACGCACTGAAATTTGAAAATGAACGAAAATCTCGCGAAATTCCGAAAGAACAGTGTCGTCATGCTTGCGAATCCATCGGTTCACGTTGTCAATTTTGTCTGGACAATGATGGTCATCAATTTGAACATTTTCGAACACGATTCTTTAAGTATATTTCTCTTCTGTAATTCAAGTCTTTAAACTTGTCTTTATGTTCATAAATATTTTTTTATTCATTCAAAGTGTTAGAAAATTTTTGAGAAACCCTGTATTTCAATTACATCGTACTTCCTTTGCCTCTCGTGAACTGCATTGCTTAATTACAACATTCATCCCCAGTTCTAAGCTGGCAAGTGTTCGTACCACACGCTTTGAATGGGTCCTATATGAATAAAAGAAAAGGGCAGGGTTGTTTTTCAAATAAATTCCTACTTCCCATTTTCGCCATTAACTTTGTGTGGGATTTGATGAACTATAATGGGATCCCTCATGCAGATGCTGAACTGTTACAAGTATCTCACACGATAGGGCCTAAAACGTTGAACCACACAATTTTCCAAAATATTTTCGTACGTTACTTTATGTTTCAGCGACAGATTTTTGATGCATAATGTACTGACTAGGTTATCGATTTCCCTACAGAGTATCTGAAGACACTTGATCCAACTCAGTAACCATTACACCGTCTTAGCGATGGCACAAGGCTGCATGTAAGGAAGCTGCAAATCAATTTCCTGAAAACTAAATGGAGACGATGAAACAGTTTTTATCAGGATACCACTTATTCCTACAGACATCCCTATTAATGTTAAGAGATCGTAGTTTTAGTAAGAATTGGGTTCTTAATAACGACCAAAGAATCAAAGAAAGTTATTAAGTAGTGTGGAGTGGATCTGAGAGCACCATGTTTCCTCCAAGGGTGACTTTATACTAACTTGCTCAGAAGTGAGTTCATCCAAAAAGTTATTTATTGTTGCACCTGGTGGAGGAGCTAAAAATAACATACATAATTAAACTAATTGTTAAATTAACGTCACAATGAACATTTAAAAGAATTTAGTACACTTTCAAAATCGTGTAAATGGTCTATGTTTGTTTATACACTATACATACATTTCCTGCCATACATATGTAACAAAGCAACTGTAACGCCCTATTTATGAATCGAGCTTTGTCACTGAGAAAAAATCTTGTAATATACTAAGACGTTCGCGTCAGGAAAATACAAGAAAGGGATAGATATTTTACTGAAATGATAAATATGTAACGTAAATGATGTAAATCTATTTAGTGGCTGCACGGAGAAACGTCTCGCGGCCATGACGAGAATCACAATCTGATTCACTGCAGAGGTGGCGGTGACTGTCGGACAGTAAGAAAGTCAACTAATCTCACGTCTGCGGTAATCAGAGCTGGATGAAGATGATACGTATAAATACTAAAGATACCCGATCACCAGTTGTTGTAATGGATTTACATTATGTTATAATGATGTACACTGTTGGAAGGGGGACGAAACGTTGTTCAGTTTGATATATTGAGGAAGAAGACGTGAAATTGGTGAGAGTCGCCGTTATGCAGGGAGAGTCACTAACTATTACCACCTAGAATAACTCCAAAAGTATGATAGGAGCTGAAAAGTTTGTGGGACAGATGTTACATGGGACAACCGGGGCCCATAATATGACGTTGGTTTCTAAATGCTGGGTGGGGCCGCTTCAGAGATATGAAGGTCAACTTTGTTTTTTTATATGGGAAGCTATCGTTAAGTACTTATTTTCTGACAGCGGCTATCGAGACGAATCCTATGATGTGTAATAGTAAGGTGTTTGAAGGTCAACGAAGTTCACGAAGGTGGCATGAACGTCCAACAGAAGGTGTTCGAAGTGATGACCATTGGTATCAGTGTAGTGCTGCAATCTTCATATCATGGATTGAGTGGTATTCCTTATCACATCGGCACTTATCGAAGCACATGCTCTGACAATTGTCTCCCGTGTATCGTGCAGATAGTAAATATTCGCCGAATACGGCGTATCCATAGAACGTGGCATTGACATGTAAACACCATTTGACGGTGTCGCAATACCAACACTAATAGGAACGGTAAGACTACTGTCGTCGAATCAAGTGAATGTGAATGCTGTATTCCTTCGAAGAACAAGTCATTTACGGAGAATGCCAACGAAATGCCGGTGAGGGCTAGAGACTTATACGGTGAAAGACACCCTCAACGTACTCAACCTACACGTCGTACATTTAAATATGTGTATGATAAATTGAGAGCAAATGGATCTTTAACGCATCGGAAACACTTCCGGCAAAGGAAAGTTACTAACAAGAAAACGGAAATCGGTTCTCTTTCCACTGTGGTTCGAGCTCCTTGTGTTAGTTCGCGTAAAATCGCAAGGGAATCTGGTATGAGCCACAGTAGTGTTGTTCGTGTTCTGCGTCGCCATAAACATCATCCTTACCGTATCAGTCTCCACCAAGAATTAACTGGTACGGGTTGTATGCGTCGCATTGAATTCTGACGATGGGCTCAACTTCAGATTCAGAGGGATGAAACATTTATTAATATGATATTATTTACTGACCAGGCTACATTGACGAACCATGGAAATGTTAACTTGCATAACATACATTATTAAGCAACTGAAAATCCATGTTGGCTGCGGCAAGTTGCACACCAAAAACCGTGGTCGGTGAATGTATGGTGTGGGATTCTGGTGGACAGAATTATAGGCCCCTATTTCATCGAAGGAAATCTTAATGGTAGGAAGTACACCACATTCCTGTAAGAAACATTAGGTTTGTTATTGGAAGAAATACCTTTAGGAACAAGGAACAGAATGTAGTATCAACACGATGGGTGTCCGGCACATTTTTCGCTGATGGCTAGAAATGAGTTGCAGAGACAATTCCCAAATCGTTGGATTGGACTGGTAGGAGATGTGTCGTGGCCGGCTCGTTCCCCAGACTTGACGCCTCTGGATTTTTTCTTGTGGGGATTCGTAAAAGACATTGTTTATAAAGCTGTTCCAACTACACCTAAAGATATGAGAGAGAGTATTGTCAGAGCATCCATAATATGAAGATTGCAGCACTGCATTGATACCAATGGTCACCACTTCGAACACCTTCTGTAAATGGACGTTCATGCGACCTTTGTGACCTTCGCTGACCTTCAAACACCTTGGATTCGTCTCGATAGCCGCTGTCAGAAAATAAGTACTAAAGATAGCATCCTATTAAAAAAAAAAAAAAAAAAAAAAAAAAAAAACGTGACCTTCATATCTCTGAATCGACCCGACCTAGCAACTAAAAACCAACGTCGTATTATGGCCCCCGTTGCCCCATGCAACTTTTGTCCCAAAAACTTTTCAGCTCCTATCAAACTTTCAGAGTTATTCTTGGTGACAATAGTTAGTGACTCACCCTGTACAGCAGTTTGTGGCAACGTGTATCAGAAACACAACGCTTCGTCCATCCTGAGTTATTGTGGGTAGCTTCTGAGCTGGGTACTATGTGTATTTATGTACTGGGACGGGACTAGGATTGAATGATCGCGCTTGGAGTGGCAGAGTATTTTTGTTAGGTAAAATGGCGCTTTTCAGTAGTAGTTATTTATGTCTTGTCATTTGGAAGGGAAACCGCTAGGCAAAGGCTGTAGGCTTACATAGGAATGAAATATTTAAGTAGCTCAGAACGGTATATCACGACTGAATGAAAAGTAAGTAATAGACTTGTTATGTTAGTTTAAAATTTAAAAAAGATTGACTTTTCAGTGAATACTTAGCAATTAAAGATATATATTACTGAATTTTAAGGTACTTGAGCTGATAGTTTCTTTTGTTTTGGCTCGTACGAGTAGGTCATTCGAAAGTGAAAGAAATAGTGATAACATTTCGAGCCAAAATATGATAAAAATGTAATTTAGAACTGATTACAACGATGAAAAGCAAGATTTGAATGTCCATAATTGAGGTGTTAAAGTTAAAGGGTTTTATTAATTAAATGGCAGTTAACTGTTCATAATAAAGATAGTCTTTCGTAAAGACGCTCCTGAAATATTATTAAGTTCTTCTTCAACCCTGCAATGCATCATGTTGCCGTAAAGTTCGTCCCACGGCTCATGAGTCAAGATCAGAAAGACCTTCGCCTCGCAATTACGAAGAGCTTTTGGATCGCGCAAATGAGAACGAGATGTTCCTTAAGCGAATCATAACAGGTAATAAGAGGTGAATTTACGGCTATAATGTTGAGACCAAGCTTCAATCTTCACAATGGGTCGGGCAAGGTTCTCCAAGATCAAAAAAAAGCTCGTCAGGTCAGATCAAATGTCAAAGCCATGGTGATAGTTTTCTTTGACTTTGAAGGATTAGTTCATCACGAATTCGTGCCGCAGGGACAGACTGTTAATCAAAGTTACTATCGGGACGTGTTGCGACGCCTGAGAGAAAATGTGAGAAGCAAACGTCCTGAAATGTGGCAAGACAATTCATGGCTCTTGCAACACGATAACGCACAATAAACGAAACCACTATGCTGCCTCATCCTCCGTACTCCCCAGACGTCGCCCTTTTCGACTTTTCTTCCATTTCCAAAGCCGAATACGCCGTTGACAGGACAAAGAATTGCAACGATAGACGACATAAAAGAAAATTCTCAGACGGCGCTTCGCGCGATCCAGCAAGAAGCGTACCAAGACTGCTTCCGGAAACGGAAACGGCGTTGGGAGCGATGTATCAATTATGGAGGAGAGTATTTCAAAGGACACCATGCACAGTAAGTAAAAGATAAGCGTAGAAAGATTTTGGCCGGCCGGTGTGGCCGAGCGGTTCTAGGCGCTACAGTCTGGAACCGCGCGACCCCTACGATCGCGGGTTCGAATCCTGCCTCGGCCATGGATGTGTGTGATGTCCTTAGGTTAGTTAAGTTTAAGTAGTTCTAGGTTCTAGGGGACTGATGACCTCAGAAGTTAAGTCCCATAGTGCTCAGAGCCATTTGAACCAAGAAAAATTTTGTGGACAAAGTTCGGGAATTTTTTGAACAGACCTCGAATATCATGTTCACTAAGCTTTTACTCCTAGTTGTGCAATAACTGATGCTGTCTGTGAATTTTGAAGTAATTCACCCAACCGTACACCCCTTCGCTATTGGCAGACTATCAGTCGTAACATATTTCTAGCATAATTCATTTATTTTCTTGCCGACATTCTAGTATACTGCGATACACACATTACTGGAAAGATTTTTCTTTTTTTATCATATAAATTTATTGACAGCTAATTGATTTATGTGTGCATTCTCATCTTTTCCCTAATTAAATCTGTTACTCTTAAATTTTCACATATGAATTACTTTGTTCGCTCCACTGTGAATACACTCATTCACGGTTTAATAACTAGATGCATCGTCATGCTCTATTGAAGAACTAATAATTTTAGGATAAAATCAGTATAGATTTTTTAGCGTACTACAAGCTCTAAACGGGAAATGATCAGTATTTTGATACTAAACAAGGTGTTGCAATAGTTAAAACACTGGACTTGTAAGCAGAAACAGTAAGATTCGATTTACCAATCACTCAACCCTAAAAATGTTATCTGCCATTTCCGCAAATTATTTCAGGAAAATGGCGGTGTGTTTCTTTCTCTTTGTTCCATCCTTCTGCATGTGTCTAGTACTCTGTCTTTAATGTGCCGATGTCAACGGGAGGTCTTCTATAACTTTGTTGCCATATGAAGTTAGTTACTTTCGTCAATGTTACAGAGAACACTAGAAAAACTGTTATCAGACACTGGAGCTGCGTCTATTACAAGGCTGTTGGACTTACATGCTGGTCACTTTATTGTGAGGGAGAGTTCTTTGCTATAGGTCCCGTAAAAGTCTACCAGTCTTCATGATTACTAATTTGGAAACTAAATTTTTAGTTCAGATATCCTCGTTGCTTAACGACAAACCACTGGGTTAATACTACTGAAAAATGTGCCTAGTGTGGTATCACATATCGATACCATCACAGTGACGTCACAGCAAGCGAATTAGAAGTTTCCGTGAGACGTCGATAGCGGTCGAGCAGGGTCCGGTGGACCCACTGGAGCACGCCCACCGAGCTACACCTCTAGCGGCTCGATACCATGAGCGCCCTCTGCCGTCGCGATCTGGGACAGCCGGCGGCAGCAGCTCAGACCCACTCGCGCTTGGAGCAATTTCGCTACGAGTCGCCATGGAGTCGGCGCCTTCTCGCGGCTCCGATCTCATCGTTGTTGCATCGTTGAGCTGAACTCTGTTTCTTGTTGTATCATTTATAATGAATCTTCATACATTTGGAGAAATGAAATTTACGAAAATCACTGTTTGTTGTGATTATTTTTTCGTTAATCATTTATGCTTCTGTCCAGCTGTCCTGTGACGACAGTAGTCGTACCACCCTGTAGCCTATTTCTCCTTACCATTGTGTACGAAGTCATACATAGGACCTAGAGTTACGGCTACTTCTCTCTGTATCTATAAAATAAATTATAAGTTTCCACAAACAACAATTTATGAGTAATGTGACAAACTTTTACGGAAATTGCCTCTGTTTTACTGCATTTACCAAGTGCAAACTATGGGAAAAGATTTTCATTGTACTTTGATACTATGAAGAAGGAATTTGTTTCGTTTCTCTTGAAACGCAATATTACGCTGTTACAGAAAATATCCTATTCTAAACTATTGCCTGGTCACCATACTATTATCTACAGTGATTCCATAAATCTTGTGATTATACTGTCAACAACCAATTAAGGATAAACATACCCCCACTAACAGTCCACAGTCAGTAAATTTCACTTTTCTCACAACAAGATTAGTTTAACAGCGTTGGCCAGGCGTCCAACGGCTCTATGGAAATGCATTTGAGTGCCACATTAAATACTGTGCCCAAACTCACGGTAAAACCTCTTTCCACCGGGTCACAAACTAATGATAGAGTCGTTCACATCACTCTAAACAATATCTCACATTTGTTTTAGTGTCCAGTGCCATCCTGGAAACACGGCCAAGGAAACTGAGTCATGCTGTCTCTCAACGAATCAGATTGTAATTAATTATTATCTGAGCCGCACCTGAGGCTCAGAGTTCTCTCCCATGCGAAAAGCAAGAAATAGAAACAAAAGATCCGTATCACACACATTTTCCCCCACACCTGTGATCGGCTAGAACTGAGGCATGCGACATCAGTCGAGGAATGGTTCATTTATTGAAAGGACATCCCGCACAACTTCATCGTGTTCCTCTCAGTCAGAGGGTACAATGTGCTTGAGGGAAGAGAAGTTTCCCAGAGTGCATCGCAGTACACTAGAAACTTCACACATAACAGATGACTGCAGCACACATACGAATTCTTATATGATGCAGTTAGAGAAGTAACAGTTTGTAATGAACTCGACAGCACAGCAGATTCAATCTCTAAGGCCCTGCAACTACAGTACACACATGAATGACAGAACAGACCTGAACAAAGACTCAGGATAAAGCAGACTAACGACACGATAGACATCTCGTAAGAAGATGATAAAAACGAGGTAAATGACAACACAGAAGAGAATGACGACCATAAAATAAACAGAATGCAGTTTCATCTGTAAACTGTGAGGCGTTATTGTAACTGGAATCTCGATAAACCTGTAATATAGAATCAAGTAGAAGAGATCACTAAAAAAGATTGTCCATCAAGGGGTGTATGGCTCGATTTCATACCAAGTATGCCTCCATGTTGGGACATGGTAGCTGGAATCTTCAATCTTTCCTGTCATTTTTAAACTTTCTTCCATTTCAATAATTATTTTGCAATTCTTCAATTGTCAATAGATTGTGAGATTGCAAGGCACTCTCACTTCTGATATGGTGTTATGCTGCTTAAGGTTCTTAGGGAAGTTGATCTTTATTACTTGGTTGCTATATCTGGATACGATCTGACTTCATTCATGTGATGAAATGGTTGGCAGTAGTTAACTCTCTCGCTTGTGTGGTCTAGTGAAGGAATAGTGGTAAGCTTTACCTGCACTCAAAGGAAGAGGATGCCGATTTAAATGACTGCAGTAAAAGCGTACGGCGGCTGAGAGCTGAAGGGAGCGTTCTTTCTGCAGAACCTGGGTGAAAGCATTTATGGACTGCCCAGTTCCTCGGTCTCATTGTGCAGACACATTGGATGGCATCTGTCGGTCTATGGCTGCGTCCATGTAGGCTGACTAGCGCCGAGGAATCGCTGCTGCTAAGGGCAGAGCGTTGAAGACTGGCAATAAAGCGGAGGATGGGCCATTGTTATGCAGGAAGCAGATGATAAAACTGTGTATTTCTGCAATTTCCGTGGGACAGGTCAGTGACGTCCATACTATGCTACAAAACATATTTCTGAAGGCACGAGACTTTTTACGAGTTTATGGCCATTCTTTGGAAAGTGCGAAATGGACACAACAGGGGAGATAACGATCTTTTTATGGAGGATTGTGGTTCCATCCAGGTCATGCTTTAGCAAAGACACGGCGTAAACGCGTGGGAAAGAGGCCGCGAAGCTGAATCTTTCTTCCTTCTCTCCCAATTAATTTTTAAAGTCACTGATTGGTCAAATCTGTGTATGCAGAGGAAGGGCCGCTCTTCAAGCTTCGAATGCCGCTCTCCAGCTCGTGATTGGCTAGTGCTAAAGTGGAAGTAGTCTAAGACGTAAAATGTGCTAGGCTATCGATCTGGCGAGGAAAGCTGAAAGAAGGAGAAGAGAGCAGTCTTGTATTGGGGCTTCGCTAGTAAAGAGCTGCAAGTCTTTATCTAAACGGTGAGACTTGTGTCCTTTGCTAGTGTGCCATTTAGAGGCTGTGCCAGTCACCATCTGAACCATCAGAGGTACTGCTTCTAGCATCATACACTCAATGAGTGCTGCGTGGATCTACTTATTTGTTTTGAGTCGGCTGTCTAAACATTTGACATATTCCGTCACGCATAGTCGAGGCACGGAATCAAATTGGTTTGGCAGACCAGCAAACCGGTCCACCTGCACACTGGAATCCACTGGGGTTTTGTAGGCTCATAGGGAAGTACCTGCGTTCCGAATTAGCCGAACGCGAGACCGCGTACTTACATTTTTCGGGTGCGGGCCATTAATAACAGATTGCTGCCGTCCATGACTCCAGTCGCCCTGCTCAGCAGGAGAGTAAAGTATTCGTTGCTACGGGGTAGGGCTCCAATATATGCTTCTCAGCAACCTGTTCTTTGGAACCATATATTTCTTTATGGAATAGTAGAGTATAGCGTAGTTTTTGGGCCATACCACGGATTCACATGTATGAACTCAGGTAAAGTGATTAGTTCTGGTTAGTGTTGGATGATGATCACCACCTGATCACTTTGTTCACGATAGGTCTCATATTAGTGAAAGCGCATATTAGTTAAAGCGTTCACCAAAAAAAAGTTCAAATGTGTGTGAAATTTTATGGGACTTAACTACTAAGGTCATCAGTCCCTAACCTTTCACATTACTTAACCTACATTATCCTAAGGACAAACACACACACCCATGCCCGAGGGAGGACTCGAACCTCCGCCGGGACCTGCCGCACAGTCCATGACTGCAGCGCCTTAAACCGCTCGGCGTTCACCATAGATCGCATATTAGTGAAAGCATTTGTCGAATGTAAATGTTTGTGTGACGTTGCTGTAGTCATTTTTTTGTCTTGTGATTTTAAGAATGAATATACCTATTGTCATTTAGACCACAACGCTTCCCAGTGTTCTGATTAACATTCCCTTGCCTTTTTTTATTAAAGTCTTGATTACAATTGAAAGTAGCAAGCTTGCAAGATGTAAATCTCTTCTGTTATGTTAATTAATTACATAACAGCTGCGGAGAAAAGAACAGTTAACAAAGTAACATCCAGAAGAAAATATGTGGTCCACCTCCACGTTGATAGGACCTAGACTACGTTGCGTCCTGATTCGGAGAAAGGCCCACATTTGTCAGAGGCCAGTGAGAGAACACGAGCCGTCATAAAAGTTAAGGCGGCGGGTCCGATGCTGGTAACAAGCTATCCCTATGCCTGTCAAAATGGTTCAAATGGCTCTGAGCACTATGGGTCTTAACATCTATGGTCATCAGTCCCCTAGAACTTAGAACTACTTAAACCTAACTAACCCAAGGACATCACACAACACCCACCTATGCCTATCATTTAATTTCTAAAGCCTACTGGGCCGAAGACTGATTGCGATGCTTTTAAGTCATTTTCACTTCACAATAACCTTTCAAGCTGTAAATTATGCCATATGTATCCTCTGTGAAACCTCTCTGTCGTAATTCTGCAACTTCTGGGTTCCTACAGTCAAGTTCCATTGAAATCCGAGCAGCTTTCTCCGTTACTTCTTTATTTATTCAGTATATGGTAGAAGAAATGGTGTTATCAGACATTATGTTACAGGTTGTAATGAAAAATAGGTAAACAATGACTGCTAATATACTGCACATCTATGGTTCAGTCACATTAACTCGACCACCGTCTACGTTCGACATCAATGTGCAATAACCACTCACAGACGGCAGGTGGCAGCACCAGCAATGGAAGCTATATACACTGAGATGAGAAAAGTCATGGGATACCACCTAATATCGTGTCGCACACCCTTTTGTTCAGCGTACTGCACCAACCTGACATGGCAGGGTCTCAACAACTGCGTGGAAGTCCCGTGTGTTGTGCCATGACGCCTCTAGAGCTGTCCATAATTGCGAAAGTGCTGCCGTTAAAGGATTTTGTCCACGAACTGATCTCTCGATTACGTCCCATAAATATTCAATGAGATTCATCGGGCAACCTGGGTAGCCAAATCATTCACTCGAATCGCCCAGAATGTTCCTGAAAACAATCGCGAACAATTGTGGCCTGGTGTCATAGGCCATTGTCATCCATAAAAATTCCATCATTGTTTGGGTACATGAAATTCTTGAATGACTGAAAATGATCTCCAAGTAACTAAACAAGATGATCCCTCCAATTGGACCAGAGGACCCTGTCCATTCCATGCAGGTACTGCCCACACCGTTATGAAGCCACCATCAGCTTGCACAGTGCATTGTTGACAACTTGGGACCTTGGCGTCGTGGCGTCTGCGCACACTCGAGCCTTATCATTAAATCTTACCAGCTGAAATTTGGACTCATCCGATAAGGTCGTCGTTTTTCAGTCGTCTAGGGTCCAACCGATATGGTCACGAGCCCAGGAGAAACGGTGCAGGCGATGTCGTGCTGTTCACAAAGACACTCGCGTCGTTCATCTGCTACCATAGCCCGTTAAAGCCATATTTCTCCTCACCGTCCTAACGGACACGTCCCTCATAAGCAGTGTTTCTTATCAGTGAATACTGACAACCGTATGCAAACGTCGCTGCTCTCGATCGATAATGTGAAGCCCGTCGGCCATTGCGTTGTTCGTGGTCAGAGGTTATGCCTGAAATTTGGTATTCTCGGCACACTCTTGACGATGTGGATCACGAAATATCGAATCCAAATGGCTCTGAGCACTATGGGACTCAACTGCTGTGGTCATAAGTCCCCTAGAACTTAGAACTACTTAAACCTAACTAACCTAAGGACATCCCACACATCCATGCCCGAGGCAGGATTCGAACCTGCGACCGTAGTGGTCATGCGGTTCCAGACTGTAGCGCCTTTAACCGCTCGGCCACTCCGGCCGGCAATATCGAATCCCTCACGACTTCCGAAATGGAATGTATCATGCATCTAGCACCAACTAGCTCTCCGGGTTCAAAGTCTGTTAATTCACGTCATGCGGCCATTATCACATCGTAAACCTTTTCACATTAATCACCTGAGAACAAATGACAGCTCTCCCAATGCATTGCTCTTTTATACCTTGTATACGTGATACTATTGCCAGTTGTATACGTGCATACTGGTGTCCCATGACTTGTGTCAACTGTGCAAAGCATCTCGCGGGGACGCAGAAAGCAGTGCAGTATTTATCGCAATGCGGAAATGGAGTGATTGATATGACATCCACAAGGGCATGGTCATTGGCATTCGTGCCATGGGTGGATGCGTTTTCGAAACGGCGAAGTTTGTGAACCGTTCGCGTGTCGCCGTGGTTAAGGTACACCGTACATGGCAAAATGATGTTATCCAAAACCGGCGCTAAGGCAACAGTAGTGCACAACAGGCCATAGATGACAAGGGTGAATGGCCACTGTGGAGATGTGTACGGGCGAATAGATGTGCAACGGTTGAACAACTGACCCCCCAGATGAACCAAGCGGCTAACAACAGTATCTTCTCATCGACCGGTCAGCGAACGTTGCTATGTATGCGCCTCCGCAGCAAGCGCCTTGTTAATGCACCAATGCTGACTGCTGTTTATCGGTGAGGAAGGCTGGCATTTGCAGGCCAATACCGCAACTGGACGTCCACTAAGTGCAAACAGGTGGCCTTTCCAGATGAACCACGTCTAATGGTTCATCGGACGGTTGCCATTGGCACGTATGGCGTGAAATGTCTGAAAGCAAACACCCTGCAACAATCGTCGGAAGGGTCCTGGCTGGAGAACATTACCTGGATGATCTCGTCATTCTCGAAGGTACAATGCAGCATGCATCTGTCCTTGGGGGTCATGCCTACCCCTCCATGCAATTTGCTTTTCCTCATCACGATGACACCACCCAGCAGGAGAACGCAACGTGTCACATAGCGCGCAGTGTGCGTGTTTGAAGAGCACCAGGACGACTTTACTGTACACCTAAGGCCACCGAATTTCCCGGATTTGAGTCCAAATAGAGAAACTGTGTGACTGCCTCGAGCGGACCGTTCGCGCCATGGATTTTCAACCGAGGAACCTTGAGTCGGCATGGTTCCACAGCCCTGTCCCTTTCCACAACTTCATTGTCTCTTCCCGCGCGTCTCTCAGAAGTCCGCGCTGCGAAAGGTCGTCATTCAGGCTTTTGACAGGTAGTCACATTAATGTGACTGGACAGTGTGTAGAACAATGTTTAAGGGAGAAACATTTATAACATTAAATTTAGCTTTTAAATCCAGCCAGATGGTGATCCCCGTGTGATATAACACAGCTTTTGCAGGTTATTATTCTTAATGACAATTTAGACTGTAATCACTCAAGTGTGATCGATAGGTCAAAGATCTGTCAAGTGTGAAAATCACATATTTTGGGGTAGGGTTGTATTTTACAGACGGATTTGCAGTTGACGGTTCGTCTCTCTATTATTCAGATGGAAGCATGTGCATTCTGATTTACTTGAGTTGGGTCTGAGGCGCCGCTTACGATGGGATGGCCATAAAACTGAGAGATCATTTGTAGATATATTTTCAAACTACTCTATGGACTTTCAATGGATGCTAACGGCTAGGTCAGTAATAACAGCTGCCGTCAGTAATACGAATATCAGTGTCATATATGTTGAAAGGAATTCGTACAAGTACTAAGATCTGTGGGCGTACATTCTTCTGAGTTCTTCGGTTGCTGATTTCCTTATTAAGAATAAATTGGAAATATATATCGGTTAGCATATTATTTAATAGTTGACCTACACTTCTACAAGGGATCACCCTCGGAAACTTCAGAAGGAGTACCTTTCTCCATACAATATAGCTAGATACATTAAGTCAAGAGGTACTGCGGATGTTTTCAAGGTTTAATAAATAATTTATTCCATAAAAGTTGTGAGACTGGGATGTTGATCTGTGCAACTCCAGGCTGTTTGAAAACCAGGTTGTTTAACTGGGATGTAGTCCGTAATTTTTCTACCAGGTCGATTTAGGATCAATCTTCCCAGCACGTTGCAGCAAGAACGAAGCGAGTTACACGTAGATTGTTTTCTACGGTTTCTGTTAAATTTCCTTGTTTAGATGTTGTGATTGCTTCTGTCTCGTTTGACTCTTTAGAAATGCGTCCAGTCTTCAAAACGTTGATAACCAACAATGCCAACCACTATTTAGCATGAGGAAAAAGTTCAGTAAAAATTCGTTATGTATTCCATCAGAAACAAAGAGAGTCGCAGCTTTTACGCTCTTTTGCGTTACACCATCATCCTCCTGTGAGGAGCGTCTGGAATATTTTCCGTATTCTTCGAAATTAGCTTCGCTCTTCCAAAACTTCTGTGTTACAAGCCTTGCAGCCATCTTGTCTCTAGGAGATACTGCTAAGGGGACAATTCGGTCAGCACCTCAATTTAGTGTTATTAGACTGGTCTTTTTCTGACCAGGCGGACTTGTTCCAAGCTACTTCGGTAAGGTGTTTCAAATCGCAAGTTCTGGTAGTCCCCACTCATTTTTCTCTGCGAACGAAATCTAGGGTTGGGCCAGCTCCTCGCCGATATCATTGTTGGAAATTCTGATAATTCTTCATATTCGTGTGGATTCCAATTGATTCTTTATTCCAGTAAGTTATATATTTAGTGTAGTAACTTCTGGAGCTATACATTTTAGCTGTCGACATAACTCCATTAACAAACTGGTTGTAATTGGATGATATTGGTGTATCTATGTTAAACATTTGTCTACGTCTATGACAAAGCTACGCCACTCGGCTTCCTGGAAATTGCAGCCCAGTCTAGGAACACATGTGACGATTAGCGTGGAGCAGTTGATGTGCTGTGTCCTGTGAGACGAAAATCAAGTCGGGGTTGAAATCTTTATCTCAAATACATGACTTGAAGATGGCTGCATCTTTGACATCAAAAATTAACTGAAGTCTGTACTCTCTGCTCAGCTGGATAGGTTCTCTCCATTGGTGTCGATCTTATTGTACTACCAGTCAGAGTGAGGAATAAATTTGTTTTTGGATAGATTCTGCTTCGAGCACAAAACTATTTTTCTTCTTTTTAGAAACATATTTCGCAGAAACTGCAGCATCCTCTGTGGGTTTTTTAATTTGCTTTCTGTCAAATAACAGACAGAATTTCTTTTTAGTGGCTGTACGCACAGAATTTTGTTTTTTAGTAAAATATTCACGGATTGAAACAAAAAGGTTTATACCTTGTCAACACATGCTGTGGCTTTTTTAGGTTTCTTTAGAGACATTAAAATGGTCGCTGATTAAAAATTGTAAAAGAATAACAGCTATACTGCAAAGGATAGAAACCTACGGAAATCGCAGCATGCGCGAATATGATATCTTGTTTGTTTCAGTTTATGAATGCTTTATTTAAAAATTGAAGTTCTGTATTTACAAACAGTAAAAACCAATCTTTCCTGTTATTTGATAGAACGGAAGTAAAAACTCCACTAAAGATGCTGTAAGTTAAGCGAAACGTGTCTGTGCAAAATTAAGAAACATTCTGTTTGCTCAAGCGGAACCTATTCAAAAATAAATTTATTTGTAAGCAAGAGTGAGCTTCAATCTCAAACAGAATTATGACTGTTGAAGTTACCGTAGGAATGAGTACTGATGAACTTGCCGGATGTAATGTTCAAATAACTAAAGAATTTTTGCATACCTTTACAATTTTCATTTCCCCTACTCTGATATTACATGGATGTCATCATCTGTTGATTTCGTTAACAGGATATTCCTTCGATATCAGTTAGCACATATGTTATAGTTCCATGACGTCGCTGGTATGTTATCCCTGGGAATCTTTGCTCTTGTTTTATGCTGATAGTTTTCCAAGAGAGATTCTTGGATAGGAAGTATGTCCACCTCATGTTTATGTTGAAGCCTTGACATACAGTTGCATTTAGATTTGCTTTTCCCCTTTATGTTCAACTGAAAGATTCATTTGTTCGTCCTACTTTAATTATTTTCTGAATTAACTGAAAACTTTTCTGATGTTGGTGCATTGCCCAAATGTATGTAACATTTGCTGATAATCTAACAAGACACAATAATTTTTGTGGTGTTTTCTGACAGTACGAGGTATTTCGGTCTGTATTCTTCTACAGCAGAATCCCTCATGTCTGTTTCTAAGCTGAATTATAGGTATCTCCTTTGTGACAGAGACAAATGATAGCCTATTGTACAGAGGGATATTGTCTTATTTCAATTTTTATATGCAGCACATGCCTGGATTTTATAATTTCAATTATTAGTTAACTACTCTCTTGATATTAACAAATGAAAAAACTGGTAATTATCTTCTTATTCCAATAATAGCCTCTTCGTCGGACAACTTCGCACCAAATTCGTTCCATTATTTTTAAGTATAAAGGCGTGTAAATCATTCTTATGAATAATGTGACTTCCGTTGACTTGAATTCCATCGATAGACGTTTAGAAGAAGTGTCATTATTGACGAAATTCAAGTTGATAGTCTGATTAACATAATATGGAGGAAACTAGAATTATTACTCAGGGTATACTCGAAGATCTGCAAACGGTAGTACCATGAGCGAATAACCATCTTAGAATGAAACTAGGATAAATGAAAGAGAATGGAAATGCATTCTGAATGCTCGACTATTTAATTCGCATAGCCCACTGAACATTAGTGTCTTCTTCTTTTAGAAGGCTAAGACTTGGCTCTGCAACACAAATTTCTCTCTTCAGGAGTCCTCTTCATCTCCATTTACGAAGGCATCCCGTCTCCCTGATCACGTTTAAAAACAATAGGATGTTCCAGGTCGTCCCCTCGTTTTCCTCTCTGCGATGTTCCCTTTGAAAATGTTTTTTAGAACAATAGCACGTATAATTAAGTGTCCAGAAAGTTTCGTTTTGCATTGGCATATAATTTCAATAGTTCTTTTTTCTCTCCTATTTCATGTAGAACCATCTTATTCGTTTTTCAGTCAATCCATCATGTAATTCTTCTTCCGCAGCTTCAAGGAGAGGTTTTTCCTGCTTTGCTAACGCCTAGGTTTCACATACGTATGTCAGGACACTCCACGCAATGGTCTTTGCATATCTTAATGCGGAAACTGAAGTGCTTGTTCAACAGGTTCTTCTTATTTTTGAAGGCGTTCTAGACCAGTGATACTCTTAAGTCTGTCTCTACTGCAATGTTATCGGCAGATCTGATACAGTGACTATGAATACCACTTTAATTTTGCTTCCAGTTGTCTTTTATTTTTTATTTTATATTTTTTTATTTTTTATTTTTATGTTTGTTATTGCCTTCTCAATGAACATAATAAATAAGTAAGGTGATAGAGGGTACCCATGTCATACTGTCGTCTGATTTTTGCTTATTTCTTGCTACCCTTAATGTCCAGTTCAGTACTTTGACTTTCGTATGTAGTCAAAATTAATCGCCTGTTCTTCCAATCAAGTCCTATTCTGCGCATTACTTTAAATAATAACTTCCAGCCAACCGTATAAAGTGCTTTTCTAGGTCAATAAGAGCTATATATGTTTTTTTTCTGTTTACTTCTAATCTTCTTTCCAAAATCTGACGTAGTGTCAGTATTGCTTCTCTCGTTTCTTTCCCTCCTCTGAAGCTAAATTGATCATTGGCTAAGCTTCAGGCTAGTTTCTTTTTTTTTTTTAACATTAGCATGTTGTAGATGTAGGCTACACGAAAAAGGGACTACGAACCAGAAACGTAAATTTACTCACATTTCATACTTCAAGGCGATTTTGTACCGATGCTGTCACACAACAGAGACTGCATAAAGTAAACATCGGCGTTCTAACTGGAAATACCGCACTGTCGAACGAGTCCTGCTTGATCTAAGACTGTGGCGTTGGACATTTGGTGATACTGCCGTGATAGTACATTTTGCAGTGGCGTACTAGACTAATGTTCAGATTGTGGCGTTGGACATTTGGTGATACTGACGTGATGATACATTTTACAGCAGCGTACTAGACTAATGGAAGATAGAGTTCTGGAAAACCACTGGCAAGCATTAGCAATTAGCTCCTGCTTGTAATCTCAACAGTAATGGGTCAACTGCGAAGTAAAAAATGAATCCTTCTTTTTTCACGCCTCCGATATCCCAAGAAAAGACTCACGCAACTTGTATCCCGGCTTGTTCAAAGTTTGTTAGGAACACCGGGCGACCCCTTTCGCCACACAGGTTGCAAGCTAAGCATTTGTGGTTGTGGTCACTATGCAACTTGCTAATCACTATTCTCCACGCAGGTAACACAATGAACTGTGGTTGTAGATCGAAAATCCCAATAGGAATACCCCAAAAACGTGTATCACTCTTCATCGAGTCGATGCAAGGGAGGGGAAGTTCTTAATGAAAATTAAGTGATCTCGGGAACACTGACGGTACCAGGAAAATCTTTATTAGGCAAAAATAGTACTCAGTTATTTACTTGCCTTGTATTCGTCTTTAACATACATTTTAAGTTTTTCGTATTACTTGTAGCTCCCCTGTAGTTCTTACAAAAACTGTTTATATTTGGTGTACAATTGAATCTGTGTGACAATCCTGAAATAAGAAGGTAGTTTTTGAAAACGGCAATCTAAACATAGTTCACGTTTCATAATTAGCTACTTATATTTCTTAGCTGATTCTTACAACTCGCGACTAATGCATATTTTAAGTACACTTTTTTATTTTACAGGGAATTCCAGTAACATTGGGTTACGGTTGGCAGAAATTCTTCATTGACTAACAGTGTAACTGCGCTAAATAAACCTGCCAAACTGCAGACAGTCTAGGCACGGAGATGTCAAGTCGCAACAAGTTGGTACAGTGCCAGAAGAGCACGTCAGGCAACGTCCCTACGAAGAATAACAGCTACTGAAATGAGAATGGTTTTTAAGATTCGAGCTGTTGGAGATGACTGATGTTGTTTACATGCATGTGAGACATCGACTCGATCTCGGATTTATGCTGCTTGCTACTATCATCCCGAATGGGCACCAGTGTACATTAACTAAACACAGGGTTCTTTTTGCAACAGTGCTACTGTTAGTTTGTGAAAATGTACGACGATTTTCATATATGAAGAAGTAACTTAACATTAAACCATTTATTATGCGGTTTTTTGATATATAGTAGTAGCTGTTTATGACTACACTGCACTACGCCATCACAGAAGACGTCAAGCATTGCCCTAAAACTGAATCCAGTAATAACATTTAAATCCACCAACCTGATCTCTCGCGTGGCGGACAGATTCTGCCTGTCACGACCCAGAGTAAAGGGGAATGATGGAGTGGCAACACCTCGTAGTCCGCCCCTGGTAGCTGAGTGGTCAGCGCGACGGAATGTCATACCTAACGGCCCGGGTTCGATTCCCGGTTGGGTCGGAGATTTTCTCCGTTCAGGGACTGGATGTTGTGTTGTCTTTATTATCATTATTTCATCCTCATCGACGCGGAAGTCGCCGAAGTGGCGTCAACTCGAAAGACTTGCACCACTTGCATATATATATATATATATATGTGTGTGTGTGTGTGTGTGTGTGTGTGTGGGCGCACGCGCGTGTGTTGGTCCAACTGGCCCCACTGGTACTACCGTATAAGGTGTCTATGAGGCAGAGGGAACCAGGCGCTTACCAATACACCTCACAAAGTGGAAGCAGTAGCGTGCGTTTACATTTACGCACACTGATGAGACGGAACATTACGAGCACTGTCCACCATGAAACTGAATACCGCCTTGTGACAGCGTGGGCACTTGATGCTATAAGCAAAGTAAATAAGCGGGGCAGAGACGATTGGAGAATTATTCTAGCGAAAACACGGGCTACAAATGGGAAAATTCACTGTCAGAAACAACTTTGACAATAGGCACATTGTTATGGTCTGACACCTGAAAACAAGTATTTCTGAAACTGTGAAGCTGGTCGGCTGCGCACCTGCTACTGCCGTGAGTATCTATGGAGTGTGGTTAAAGTAGAGTAGGTGACTGGTGTTGGGCGTCCACATCTTATAACAGGAATGTGAAGCGGAGCCTTGCTCATTCCGTAAAGCAGTATCCGTGGCAGATCTGATGACAGACTACAATGCTGATATAGGCACAAATGTTTCGGAACACACCATTCAGCACACTTTGCTGGACATGTGACTCCGCAACTGACAGTCTCTATGTGTTCCCATGCCGACCCACATCTATCGCCAGTTACGATTGCAGCCAGCGCAAGATCATCACGTTTGGACCATGGATGGATGGAAGTAGTTACGTGGTTGGATGATCGTGTTATTTTTTACCCGACGTCGATGGCCGTATACAGATACACCATAATTCATTCAAACGGTAACTCCAAACATGCGCTGCACCACGGACGCAGGCCGGTGAGGGCAGTATTATAATATGTGGGACATTCGCCAGGACCTCCATGGGATTTGTGGAAGTAATCTAATTCGCCTGATCTGAACTCGATGTAAAACATCTGGGGCGCTATTGGGCGGCAGTTTCGCGCCCCCGAATCACCGGCCCGTAATTTACGAGAACTACGTGACCTGTGAGTAGATATCCAGTGCCACATACCTCTGGAATCTTACCAAGGACTTATAGAATCCATAGCAAGCAAAATCACTGGTGTATTGAAAGGTGTACCAACAAACAATTAAGCAGGTAGGGCCTGCCGGAGTGGCCGAGCGGTTCTGGGTGCAACAGTCTGGAACCGCGCGACTGCTACTGTCGCAGGTTCAAATCCTGCCTCGGTCATGGATGTGTGTGATATCCTTAGGTTAGTTAGGTTTAAGTAGTTATAAGTTCTAGGAGACTGATGACCTCAGAAGTTAAGTCCCATAGTGCTCAGAGCCATTTGAACCATTTTTTTAAGCAGGTAGTCATAATTTTTTGGCTTATCAAAGTATACTCTCCACAAAACACTTTACAGTGTATGACAATGGTTCCTCGCACAAGTATTAACGATTTTCTATTCCATTCCTTTCGCATACTGAGCGACGGAAAACGAATATAGATATGCCTCTGAATGCGCTTTAATCTTATCTCACTCTCATGATCCCTGCATGAGATCACCGTCATGTCTGCAGAACGATTGCAGTCTTCCTCGAATACGGATTCTCTAAAATTAAACAACGAGATTTCGAAGGAGAAAGTCGCTCTTCTTCGAAAGACTCTCTTTTAAGTTCGCCTAGCAATTTTATTTCACTATTGTACTGGCTAGACCGATCTGATACGCTCCCAGAAGCGCTTCTCAGAATTCGTTCGATGTCTGCTGTCGTGCTCCAAATACGGTAGCACTACTCTATAAATGGTCGCACTCTTGTGTTGTATGTGCTTTAATTTACAGGTGCACTGTACTTCGCAAAACAGTTCCAACAAATCTAAGGTTTTCATTCGCCTTCAGCACTATTGGTGATGTTCGAGCCATTTAACATTGCCTCTTAGTACTACCCCTAAATATTTATGCGATGTAACGTGCTGAACATGCTCACCACAAATCATGTAAACAGATACTACGGAGTTCTTTCTTTTTGTTGTAAGCATTGTTTTGTATCTATCTACACATAAACAGAATTGCTATTCACTAAGGGCATATTTTGTCCAAGTCTTTCTACGTTTCCTGAAGGCAACAACATCAGTAGCAAACAATCTGACAGTGCAGCTGATCTTATCTGGTAAATTGTTTATGTGATGTGTGTGTATTTGTGTATTGAACCGAGGACCTAGAAACGACGAAGAGGCTTCGTCCCGCCATAGTCCTCGGTGGATCACAACCCCACAATAGGCCACAGCTGTCCACCCGCCCCACCGCCGCCCCACACCGAACCCATGGTCATTGTGCGGTTCGGCGCCCCAGCAGTGTCTCATACCAGACGAGTGTAACCCCAAATGTTTGCGTGGCAGAGTAATTATGGTGTACGCGTACGCGGAAAATTTGTGGTAAGGTCTTATGGAACAAAACTGCTGAGGTCATCGGTCCCTAAGCTTACGCACAATTTAATCTAACTTAAACTAACCTACACTAAGGACAACACACACACCCATGCGCAAGGGCGGACTCGAACTTCCGACGGGGAGAGCCGCGCGAACCGAACCGTGACAAGGGGCCCGAGACCGCGCGGCTACAGCGCGCGGCTCGCGTACGTGGAGACAGTGTTTGCGCAGCAATTGCCGACATGGTGAACTGAGGCGGAATAGGGGGAACCAGCCCGCATTCGCCGAGGCAGATGGAAAACCGCCTTAAAAACGATACACAGGCTGACCGGCACACCGGACCTCGACACTAATCCGCCGTGCGGATTCGTGCCGGAGACCAGCACGCCTACCCGATCGGGAAGCAGCGCGTTAGACCGCGCGGCTAGCTGGGCGGGCTAATGTTTATATATACTGATAACTTTAGAAGTCTTATTAAATTTCCTGTTACCCTCTCTGTTGCCGCTGGTACACAGAGAAGATTCATCCTGCAGGAAGGCCGCAGTTCTTCCATTAGTCTCATTTGGTGAATATGAAGAAGATTGGTACAGCAAATGTGACTTTCTTTCTGGTGTGATTGGGACTACCAGGTTACCACTACAATATCCTCCCCTAGCAGACGCAGTTGTCTGCTAAAAATGTCATAATGTCTTCCTCCTGTGAAAATAGTCTTTGGGTACAATAGCCTCTTATTCAGATTTCCGGGCGCTAACTGCTCGGAAACAGCTACGAGAAAAACGGAGAATGGTAATTTTAGGGGACTCGAGGAACATTAGAACGCAACGCTGCGTAGGAAGCCATAAAATCAAATAGTAGAAATGAGTAAGAATGTAGATAGTTGTTTTAGGGATCAGTGAGCTGCAATGACCAGAAGAGGGGGATTTTTGGTCTGGAGATAATAGGATGACTCATACTGGGTCAGCCACTATTAGAGTAGGAGTATGAATAATTACGAACAATAAAACTGGCAATTGATATTGAAATTGCAACCAACCATAGATATGACTGACAGTGATATTGAAAAGTGTATGATAATATTAAGGAACACGTAAAATATATAAAACGGGACGAGGCTACAGTCATAAAGGGAGAGTGGAGTGCAGTCGGCTGTGAAGTTGGAAATAGAAAATAACGTGAGAGTTCAGTCTCAGCAAGGACTATGAAGTAAGGCAAACATTAACATCTCTGTTGGATACGATTTAGTCACTGCGAATACACTTTCGGGAATATGTTGGGAAAAAAGTATACATAGAAAATGCCAGGAGCTGAGAGCGGACATCAGATTGATTATCCATACATATTATAAACATATACATATGCATGTGTTTATCTGTGTGTGAGTGTAAATATGTTCCATATTTCCCGTGAAATTAGTGGGCTGATTTCAAGCAAACTTGGTATACACATCATTCACTGTCTGCCCATAGTGACTTGCTACAAACTTTACACATCACTTAAACCCTTTATGAAGCTTTTCCTCGCTGACAACAGCCAATAAATTATGAGAGGAAAATAGTTTATTGTTTGTATTGTATGGAACTGCGGACCTAGAAATGACGGAGAGGCTTCGTCCCTGCCGTAGCCCTCAGTGGTTCATAACCCCACAACAGGCTACAGCAGTCCACTCACCCCAACGCCGCCCCACACCGTTATTGTGCGGTTCAGCCTCCACTGGACCCCCCCCCCCCTCCCCGGCGAAAGTCTCACAGCAGATGAGTGTAATCCAATGTTTGCGTGGTAGAGTAATTATTATATTGTACGCGGATGTGGAACAAGTGTTCGGGTAGCAATCGCCGACATAGTGTAACTGAGGCGGAATAAGGGGAACCAGCACGCATTCGCCGAGGCTAATGGAAAACCGCCTTAAAAACCATTCAAACTGGTTGGCACCCCGCACCTCGACACTAATCCGCAGGGCGGATTCGTGCCAGGGACCAGGACGCCTTCCCGCCTGGAAAGCAGTGCACTGTCTTTTGTTTTTTTTATTTATCAAAGACATTACCTCCCTCTTCTTAACCACTACACTTTTTTTACACAAATAGATAAAGGAATGCCGTTTCTCTTCGGCTACATAACCAGAATAATAAAAATCGTCCCGTTACAACGTAAGGATGTTCAATGCTATGGCCTGCTGCGGATTCTTCGATGATTGTCGTCTCGACGCTGTGCTGTTTCCTTTGTTTGTTCAATCTCATTAAAAAAGAAACTGAAAAGAGGTTCGAAGGTTATCTTCTCATGTCATAGATCATCCAGCTGTGAGGCGGGTTATGGAATGCCCTCCAAAGAAAATTAGAAAAATATTGTCTGTATTTAGGGTTCTTGACGATCGCACAATGTCGTTCGTTGAGGTAATACCAAAAATCGGGTACTGTCTTTTCGCCATTACCGAATAGGTAGTGAACAGCGTGCCCGCTAATCCACGTCACAGAGTTCGCTTTTGCTCTTGGGAAATACACCACGCGTGGGAAAAGAAGTGATCGTGTAGTTATCCCGTCGGGAGTCGTGCGTGTGAGAAAAGCCAATATCTGACGCACCAAATACCAAACGTCATTTGCCGACCCGCATCCGAAACGATGTTCATCCGTAGCAATCACTTGGCATGTAGCACACACTAGTGAGTCGGCGAGGTGGATGTGACGTAGGCGAGACTGGCGCAACTGTTTCACATTTACAGTTATGTACCATGTAGATTGCACGTCAGTATCAAGGACGGTCGCATTCACTGCTTGCCACACAGCACGCCACTTTGTAGTGTGGTGTTTGCTTTCAATCACATTCGGCGTCCTGTTCAGTTGCAAGGCAGTATATATCGCCATCGTCGTTATCAAGCGTGTAGGTAGTAGTGCGGTGTGGATGTAGCTTAATTCAAGGAAGAATTGGCTAATGTAGAAGAAAGGTGCTGGGATGTCCGACGTCACCACAGGGGGTGTGTGAGAGGTTGGTCATAAGGCCTCCAGTAATAGACTTGCAAGGCACGTCGGGCTTCGTCGCCACAGATGCAGGTGACGGCTGACGAACAAGGTTTTCGCTCTGTTCTGAACATGACAAAGGCCTAAACCCCCTCTCCTCCTCGGGAGGGTTAGAGACTCGAACAAATCTTAAATAACATGCCCGTACTAACAAAGTATCCCTGAAACCGCCAACATCCAGCAGTTAGAAAACTGCTGCGGAAGCAAAGGGAACTTCACAGCAAACATAAACATAGCCAAAGCCTTGCAGACAAACAAAAATTACGGGAAGCGAAATGTACTGTGATGAGGGCTATGCGAGAGGCGTTCAATGAATTCGGAAGTAAAGTTCTATGTACTGACTTGGCAGACAATCCTAAGAAATTTTGGTCTTATGTCAAAGCGGTAGGTAGATCAAAACAAAATGTCCAGACACTCTCTGACCAAAATGGTACTGAAACAGAGGATGACAGACTAAAGGCCGAAATACTAAATGTCTTTTTCCAAAGCTGTTTCACAGAGGAAGACTGCACTGTAGTTCCTTCTCTAGATTGTCGTACAGATGACAAAATGATAGATATCGAAATAGACGACAGAGGGATAGAGAAACAATTAAAATCGCTCAAAAGAGGAAAGGCCGCTGGACCTGATGGGATACCAGTTCGATTTTACACAGAGTACGTGAAGGAACTTGCCACCCTTCTTGCAGCGGTGTACCGTAGGTCTCTAGAAGAGCGTAGCGTTCCAAAGGATTGGAAAAGGGCACAGGTCATCCCCGTTTTCAAGAAGGGACGTCGAACAGATGTGCAGAACTATAGACCTATATCTCTAACGTCGATTAGTTGTAGAATTTTGGAACACGTATTATGTTCGAGTATAATGACTTTTCTAGAGACTAGAAATCTACTTTGTAGGCATCAGCATGGGTTTCGAAAAAGACGGTCGTGTGAAACCCAGCTCGCGCTATTCGTCCACGAGACTCAGAGGGCCATAGACACGGGTTCACAGGTAGATGCCGTGTTTCTTGACTTCCGCAAGGCGTTCGATACAGTTCCCCACAGTCGTTTAATGAACAAAGCAAGAGCATATGGACTATCAGAACAATTGTGTGATTGGATTGAAGAGTTCCTAGATAACAGAACGCAGCATGTCATTCTCAATGGAGAGAAGTCTTCCGAAGTAAGAGTGATTTCAAACGCGCCGCAGGGGAGTGTCATAGGACCGTTGCTGTTCACATTATACATAAATGACCTTGTGGATGACATTGGAAGTTCACTGAGGCTTTTTGTAGATGATGCTGTGGCGTATCGAGATGTTGTAACAATGGAAAATTGTACTGAAATGCAGGAGGATCTGCAGCGGATTGACGCATGGCGCTGGGAATGGCAATTGAATCTCAATGTAGATAAGTGTGATGTGCTGCGAATACATAGAAAGATAGATCCCTTATCATTTAGCTACAAAATAGCAGGTCAGCAACTGGAAGCAGTTAATTCCATAAATTATCTGGGAGTACGCATTAGGAGTGATTTAAAATGGAACGATCATATAAAGTTGATCGTCGGTAAAGCAGATGCCAGACTGATATTCATTGGAAGAATCCTAAGGAAATGCAACCCGAAAACAAAGGGAGTAGGTTACAGTACGCTTGTTCACCCACTGCTTGAATACTGCTCAGCAGTGTGGGATCCGTACCAGATAGGGTTGATAGAAGAGATAGAGAAGATCCAACGGAGAGCAGCGCGCTTCGTTAGAGGATCATTTAGTAATCGCGAAAGCTTTACGGAGATGATAGATAAACTCCAGTGGAAGAGTCTGCAGGAGAGACGCTCAGTAGCTCGGTACGGGCTTTTGTTAAAGTTTCGAGAACATACCTTCACCGAAGAGTCAAGCAGTATATTGCTCCCTCCTACGTATATCTCGCGAAGAGACCATGAGGATAAAATCAGAGAGATTAGAGCCCACACAGAAGCATACCGACAATCCTTCTTTCCACGAACAATACGAGACTGGAATAGAAAGGAGAACCGATAGAGGTACTCAAAGTACCCTCCACCACACCCCGTCAAGTGGCTTGCGGATTATGGATGTAGATGTAGAACATGCGGCGAGCCAGAGTAAGTGTATCGGGAGTATCTGTTCAAAATGGGGGATGCGTGACGCCAAATAGACGATAGCATATCGCGTCCGTTGCAGGTGGTCTAGACTTCTAAGACGGTGGTCACTTATTCTTGCTCACATTTTATTCAATAAATGCCTGTAGTTAAGGGCTGTCGAGCGCTCCATGTCAGATGTGAAATCAGTGCCAAGACAGCGGATTGTGTCACTGATTCGTAGCGGTGCGACGCTTTCGTTGGATAGATCTCTGCCTACAGACAGGCGTGCGGTTTGTGTACATTGAGATTGCTCCCCGATGCCGCGCCGTAGGTCGCCATCCACACCAGTACTGCATGAACATCGTCATGACTGCGAAGAAGGAGTACCAGATCATCAGCTCAGGCAGTGCAGCAAAAAATGTGTCCACCAAGAGACATCCCAATCAGGCGTTGTCGGAGGCCACAGAGTAGTGGTTCCAAGACGAGGGCGTACAATATCCCCGAAAGAGGGCAGCTTTGTTGCACCGAGTGCTGGATCTGTATCGGCGGCGTGAGACGGCCATTATATAACACCTTGGACGTCGCGCCGCGTAGGAGACGCATCACTACCTCAACTATGATGTCCGGATACCCCATGTGTAGCAGTACCTCCAACAAAAATATGTGGTCGACTCTGTCAAAGGCCTGACTAAAGTCGAGTGAGGCCAAAACTCCTGGCATTTGGCGAGCGTTGGCTAGCGCGATCATATCTCGATATCGGCACAGTGCAGTGCGAATATCGTGTTCACCTCCTAACGATGCCTGGCCCTGCGCCACAACACAATGGACCGATCGCTTTAGGAGTGCTGCCAGAAGCCGGGTGAAAATCTTCATGTCTCTGTTGAGCAAGGTCAAGGGACGATAATCACTGAACCTGGATCCGCCTCGCGGTTTGTATATAGTCACAATCAGTCCTTCTAGGAACGCCGCAGGGATCTGCGTCGTAGGAGACATAAGATCGCGGCAAATATCGGTCCATGCTGGCGCCAGCAATTGCTGATATGTCCGATAAAATTCCAGAGAAAGGCCATCAGGTCCCAGGGATTTATGAGCAGCTCCCGCCTGTATTGCCGCAATGATTTCCTCCTCCGTTACATCTGCAGTCAAATCCGCTGCCGCTGTCGGAGAGATCGTGCTATAAGTGAGTTGAGATATTTCGGCGATCACCTCTGGGGGATGTCGGTGTTCCGAATACAGTCTAGTGTAGTGAGCATGGGCGTTTCCTATATCGCGCTGGGTATCAAGGCGTCGTCCGGCTTCCGTCGTGATAGCTTGGATCAGTGTCCTGCGTCGCCGCCGTCGTTCTGCAATGGACATGGACAGCTCCTCCTGAGCCACTCTGTCTTGAGTGCACGCTCTTACGATCGCACCCTCTAGGTGGCAACGTGTAAATCTAATGATCTCTGCCTTGGCACGGTTCACTGTCACCTGCCTTGCTGGTGAGTACGGCAATGTTGTACATTCCCTTAAGATGCTGTAATAAAAGTCCATGGTATGTCTCTTCCATGCTGCTACATCTCGACCGTAGCCTATCAAGGCCTTCTGGGGGGCAGGTTTGGCGCAGAGTAACCACCACGACAGAGTAGACCGGTAGGTGCCACGCTGGCGACTACAGGTATCCCACGTGTTCTGTATAAGGAGGCGACATCCCTGAGGGGCTAGGTGGACGACGTTCAACTGCCAAGGACCACGGCTGTGCCATACCTTCTGGTGGCCGAGGGTAATGGCGCAGATGTAGGCCTCGTGGTCAGAAAACGCTGTGGGCCAAACTTCGGCAGCTCGCGTCCCCGCTGCTACGGAGCGCGAGATGTAAATCCGGTCGTTGCGGTTGGAGGAAGGGCTAGTGTATTGCGTAAATCCGGGCCGATCACCACAAACATGTTCCCAAGAGACCACCATTTGAAGATTATTTATAATTGTCGCACCGGCCGGTGTGGCCGAGCGGTTCTAGGCGCTACAGTCTGGAACCGCGCGACCGCTACGGTCGTAGTTTCGAATCCTGCCTCGGGCAAGGTTGTGTCTGATGTCCTTAGGTTAGTTAGGTTTAAGTAGTTCTAAGTTCTAAGGGACTGATGACCTCATAAGTTAAGTCCTATAGTGCTCAGAGCCATTTGAACCATTTTATAACTGTCGCAAGTTATGTGCAGGGAGAATGGTGTGGTAATTGATTCTTAGATGGTTGACTACAGTTGAAGTCCCCTCCTAATATCAAGGAATCCTGATGGCCCAGAAAGAGGGGCGTGATTGTATAAGCGAAAAAGGTGGAACGTTCGCGACGCCCACCAGATACCGACGGCGCATAGATGTTAATAAGTTTGACTCCTTGGATAGTAAGAGCCATGCCTCTAGCGTCAGGGAGGTACTCTACGTTTTCTGCGGGTATACCTTCGCGGAGGAGGATCGCCACACCACTGCCATTGGCCGATGCATGTGAGACCCAAGTCTCGTAGGCATAGGGTTCCCTGAAATCTTCGATAAATATCTCTTGAAGGAGCGCAATGCCGATGTCTGCTGCATTGAGCAGATCCAGTGGCATGGCTAGGTTATGTCGGGCACGTATGTTATTGATGTTAATCGTTTCTAGACGGTATGTTTGGTCAGCCAGGTCGGCAACTGGGTTGCTTAGGAGGCCAGGTGTAGGCGGCAGGGGCGGCCCCACAGAAGCTGACGATACAGCCGTAGTCACTGTGGCTGGTCGGAGCTGGGTATAGCCGAGGAAACATCTCTGCCCTCGGCATCCTCCGGGCGCTGTGGCTCATCCTCGACATCATTCGCCCAAGAATCAGATGTAGCAATTAGTAACTGTTGTTTAGTGCTGTCATTAGAGCACTCGCGCGCATGTTCAGTAACAGAAATGGTGTTGTCAGTCTGAGGCTCAAGAACTGTATTCGTCGTAGCATCGTGACGGGACGGGTAGGTTGTGGTGGTAGAGCCCTGTGTGACATCCGACGCCAGATCTTCGTCCGGATCACACATCCGAAGCAGGCAATCATCGGATGGCGTATGGCGTCGTTTCTTGCGCTTTCACGGGGGCCGTTTTTTCGGACATGTTGTTCTGTGTCAGAGTGCGGGCGAAAATCGTCGGATGCGGTCTCCATTGGTAGGAAGGCAGAAGTCGGGACAATTTCTGTTTCTACTTCCATCTTCTCTTTAGGCTCGTCTTGGTGGCACAATTGATCACCGTCTTGTGGTAATTCTGCCGATGACGTCGTGGAGGGGGATATGGTGTCCGCCACACTGTCATCAACCATTGACTGCAATATGGTGTTTCGATCCTGGGCACGAAGAGCTGTTGCGGTTGCGGCCGTCGCATACATGATGGGAAGTGAAGTAGGTGTCGCTGGGGATGGAACTTCACCAACCGGTGTCTGATTCAGTCGACGTTCAGTACAGGCTGGTCGGACATGTTCTTCCTGGCCACAGCCGACGCAAGTACGTGGTTGTCCTTCGTACATGACAATGGCTCTGCAGCCTCCAGTTACTAGATAGGATGGCACATGCTTCGCCAGCGCAATCTTAATTTGTCTCATTCCGTTTAAGACGGGGTAGGTCTCAAACGTTTTCCATTTTCCAGCCAGGTGGCTTAGCACGTTGCCGTACGGTTTGAAAGCTGTCATCATAACATCTGGCGGGACTTCGAAGACCCTCAGAGTGTGCAGGCCTAATCCAGCGTGCTCGATCGTTACTGTTCCTATGTGGACATCAGGATGCTTAAATTAAAGTCCTTGAGTGTGTCTGCACACATCAGTGCACGCCTCTTCATTGATCAGTTTTATGTATACGACACTGTTTGTTACAGAAAAGTGGATCCCAAAGATATCTTGAGGTGTAATATGAAGTTCTTCTCGGATGAAATGTTCAATTTCAAGTGCTCGAGGTCTTGCGTAGTTCACTTGAAGTGCGATCTTAATTGTGGACTTGCAGTACGAGTGTGCCATGGCACTACCGGGAGAGGTACGCGTTACACTCACCGCAGCAGATGGTAAACAGGAAAACACTCGCTCGCGCGGTACGCAAACAGGCGCGACACAGGCACGACATCCTTGCCCCACCACTGCTAAAAGCGGACTGCGGACCGCACGGCTAACCGGGCGGACAGTTTATTGCTTACTACATTTTCACTCTTCATAAGAGTAAAACTGCCGCATCGGGCACGTCTTCTGAATTTACTACTTTTTTATCACTAATAGTATTTGCGACACATTTTTCAGATAGTATTCACATACTCCACTGAATGTATCTGCAAAATTATATAGTTGTACGACACATAATTCAGGAAATAAGAAGTCACAGACATCACCATGCGTGAAAAATTTCCACATAATGCGTAACGTTTGAATTTATTACTTGTCTGCGACCAAATCAATTCGCAACACATTCCGCATACAGAATTCACACCTGCCGTAGAATGTATCTACAAAATTATATAATTGTTCGTCAGACAGTTCAGAAAATACGACTAGATAAACAGTGCGGTGAGTGAATATGAAACGCCTGGACAAAATTCGCTAGAGATACAGGTGAAATACGTGTACAAATATGTTGTTGCTGTTGTGGTCTTCAGTCCTGAGACTGGTTTGATGCAGCTCTCTATGCTACTCTATCCTGTGCAAGCTTCTTCATCTCCCACTACCTACTGCAGCCTACATCCTTCTGAATCTGCTTAGTATATTCATCTCTTGGTCTCCCTCTACGATTTTTACTCTCCACGCTACACTCCAGTACTAAATTGGTGATCCCTTGATGTCCTACCAACCGATCCCTTCTTCTAGTCAAGTTGTGCCACAAACTCCTCTTCTCCCCAATTCTATTCAATACCTCCTCATTAGTTATGTGATCTACCCATCTAATCTTCAGCATTCTTCTGTAGCACCACATTTCGAAAGCTTCTATTCTCTTCTTGTCTAAACAATTTATCGTCAATGTTTCACTTCCATACATGGCTACACTTCCCACAAATACTTTCAAAACGACTTCCTGACACTTAAATCTATACTCGATGTCAACAAATTTCTCTTCTTCAGAAACGCTTTCATTGCCATTGCCAGTTTACATTTTATATCCTCTCTACTTCGACTATCATCAGTTATTTTGCTCCCCAAATAGCAAAACTCCTTTACTACTTTTAGTGTCTCATTTCCTAATCTAATCCCCTCAGCATCACCCGACTTAATTCGACTACATTCCATTATCCTCGTTTTGCTTTTGCTGATGTTAATCTTATACCCTCCTTTCAAGACACTGTCCATTCCGTTCAACTGCTCTTCCAAGTCCTTTGCTGTCTCTGGCAGAATTACAATGTCATCGGCGAACCTTAAAGTTTTTATTTCTTCTCCATGAATTTTAATATCTACTCCGAATTTTTCTTTTGTTTCCTTCACTGCTTGCTCAATATACAGATTGAATAACATCGGGAAGAGGCTACAACACTGTCTCACTCCCTTCCCAACTACTGTTTCCCTTTCATGCCCCTCGACTCTTATAACTGCCATATGGTTTCTGAGCGAAGTAGCCTTTCGCTCCCTGTATTTTACCCCTGCCACCTTCAGAATTTGAAAGAGAGTATTCCAGTCAACATTGTCAAAAGCTTTCTCTAAGTCTACAAATGCTAGAAACATAGGTTTGCCTTTCCTTAATCTTTCTTCTAAGACAGGTCCTAGAGCCAGTATTGCATCACGTGTTCCAACATTTCTACGGAATCCAAACTGATCTTCCCCGAGGTCGGCTTCTACCAGTTTCTCCATTCGTCTGTAAAGAATTCGCGTTAGTATTTTGCAGCTGTGACTTATTAAACTGATAGTTCGGTAATTTTCACATCTGTCACACCTGCTTTCTTTGGAATTGGAATTATTATATTCTTCTTGAGGTCTGAGTGGATTTTCGCCTGTCTCATACATCTTGCTCACCAGATGGTAGAGTTTTGTCAGGACTGCCTCTCCCAAGGCTATCAGTAGTTCTAATGGTATGTTGTCTACTCCCGGGCCCTTGTTTCGACTTTGGTCTTTTAGTGCTCTGTCAAACTCTTCACGCAGTATAATATCTCCCATTTCATCTTCATCTACCTCCTCTTCCATTTCCATAATATCGTCCTCAAGAACATCTCCCCTGTATAGACCCTCTACATACTTCTTCCACCTTTCTGCTTTCCCTTCTTTGCTTAGAACTGGGTTTCCATCTGAGCTCTTGATATTCATGCAAGTGGTTCTCTTTTCTCCAAAGGTCTCTTTAATTTTCCTGTAGGCAGTACCTATCTCACCTCTCGTGAGATAAGCCTCTACATCCTTACATTTGTCCTCTAGCCATCCCTGCTTAGCTATTTTGCTCTTCCTGTCGATCTCATTTTTGAGACGTTTGAATTCCTTTTTGCCTGCTTCACTTAGTGCATTTTTGTATTTTCTCCTTTCATCAATTAAATTATGTGTGAAATAAATTACATGCGCGCATATCGGCAAAGCCACGGGTAACTAGCTTCTTTCAACCCCATGAATCGATTTCAACCAAATTTAGTACACATATTACTATGTGGAAAGAACTACTGTACGAATAAAAACCACCACCCTCTATTGAGTTGCAAGCGAGTTGAGATCATGGTGAAGGACAGAGAAGAGGCAGGGAGGAGATGGACAGATGGAGAGGAGGAGGAAGGGACTGAGAGAGGGAGAGAAGGAGACAGACGGGGAGAAGGGGCAAGAGGCAGATGGAAGGGGTGCAGTCGGCCAGGTGGCCGAGCGGTTCTAGGAGCTACAGTCTGGAACCGCGCGACCGCTACGGTCGCAGGTTCGAATCCTGCCTCGGGCATGGATGTGTGTGATGTCCTTAGGTTAGTTAGGTTGAAGTAGTTCTAAGTTCTAGGGGACTGATGACCTCAGCAGTTAAGTCCCATAGTGCTCAGAGCCATTTGAACCATTTTGAAGCGGTGCAGGATGTAATGAAGGAGGGGGAAAGGGGGAGAGAGGAATGGAAAGGGGAAGGTAAATTATAGGAAAAAATTAAATTTTTTCGATTATTTTAATCAAATAGCAGAGATTACAGCATTTATGTGTCATATACATATCACTCACTACCTGAAAAGAGACACTGTGACTGTGTAACGAAGGTAAAAGAGATAGAGAAAGATGGGAGAGGAAGGATATACAGAGAGATGGGGGAGAGGGCAGGAAGATGTAGAGAGGGGGAAGAAAGTTATAAAAGGGGATTTGGATGGATGATATAGAGAGAAGGAGGAGGGGAAGAGGTGTACAAAGAGACGGTGTGGTGAAGGAGATATAAAGAGAGAGAGGGGAAGGGAGATACAGAGTGAGGGTGGTGGGGGACGGAACAAACACAAAAAAGGGGAAAGGGGAAGAGAAAAATAAGATAGTGATGGCGCGAAGGGGAGAAGAGGAGGGAGACAAAAGTGAGCGAGTGAGTGGCAGGGAGTGAGGGGAAGGGGAGAGAGAGGTGGAACAGAGACATGAGACAGAAAACGAGAGAGAGTAGTTTTCTTAGAAAGTTTAATTATAATCAAGTTTGAAGTTAAATAAATATTACAGTGAATTTGTATTTTGCATACTATTTTTCTTAATTTGGATATGTACTTAGAGATTTGTACATTTATTTATGCATATTTATTTGACTGTTTCATGATTACTAATTACTATGCTATTTTCACGAATACGTGGAAATGAATCTTTTCCAATCTTTCACTGCAAACATAGTCCATCTTTTTTTTTCGAATAGATGAAGATTGGATTAAATGAATGCCCAGGCAACGCATGATTTTTCAGCTAGTATTTCGACAAAACAGAAGTACAGAAGTTAAATTAAGGACAAGAAGGGTTTTCCAAGTGCAGACGTCGATTGTACTAGTACTAGTAAAATTCTGGTTGAAACCAAAAAATGTAAAGAGAAAGGAGGTAAAGTATTGGAACCTAGACAAGATGAATGGAGTAAAAGTTCAGAGATTCTTGGAGGAACATGTGAGAAAACAAATAACGGCGCTAAAATTTCCTATGACGAGGCTCTTAGCTCTTTTATTGATCAGAACTGATAAGAGTCTCAGGTCGTAGAGCCAGTTCTTGAAACTAAAGACCGGTCGATCAAGTGTTTTATAAGCAGTTTCTTCCATGAATAATGACTGCAATTTTTTTAAAATCCTGCCAGTGAAACTGTTTAGGTTATCTGAATCTCCTGCAAGTGCCGGCCGCCGTGGCAGAGCGCTTCTAGGCGCTTCAGTCCGGAACCGAGCGACTACTACGGTCGCAGGTTCGAATCCTGCCTCGGGCATGGATGTGTGTGATGTCTTTAGGTTAGTTAGGTTTAAGTAGTTCTCTGTCTAGGAGACTGATGACCTCAGATGTTAAGTCCCATAGTGCTCAGAGCCCACCATTTCTCCCGCAAGTTGTGCTATTTAAACATTTTACATTAAGGCAGTATACGCTCGTTATTGATCCCAGTGCCTTGTTACCAATAGCGTAATCGAACAGCAGTGGACCACTTCGTGTCTTTATATACACGATATGTTACATTTATTTACAGCCAGTCTCTATATCAATTGGAAATTTGTTGTAAGGTTTTATGAGACCAAACTGCTGAGGTCATCGTCCCTAAGCTTACGCACTACTTAATCTAACTTAAACTAACTTACGCTAAGTGAGAACGTATTCACAATTTAGTGCCGGAGAATGCAGCTTCTCTGATCGACTTTTTAGCAACAATACGGGGGCTGTTTGTGCGCCAGCTCACGACGCTAGATGCGCTGAAACCTTTTACGCATGCGCGGAGCGAGCTTTGTCGACCAATCACAGCGCTCGCTGGCACGTATGCGGCCCCAGGCATAATTAAATGTTAAACTTGCCTTGTCAGTGCACTACCTGTTTCATAAGTCGACTTTTGACCAGTTTATTACTTTTAACATGGATCGGTGGCTGATGTCAGGATCAATGAAGAAGGCTGCAGTTTCTCCATTGCCTTCACAACAAGGGAAGTTTCCAGTTGAAATGAATGAAGAGGGAGGACGACCAAAGGAAGACTTTACATACATTTGAACATTTTTCTTTGGATTTCACGAAAACCACACACACACACACACACGACTGTTACGAAATATGCATGCTCCTTACACAACAGTAGCCAAGTAGTGGAAGTGAACAGCGAACAGTTTGGACGTGATGTTGATTGCTCTTGGAGGAGGAAAGCTCCATCGTGTGAAATTTCAATTACCAAGTAATTTTAATCGGGCTATAGTGTGTTGAACAAAGGGAGTAAATCCACTAGTCTGGATACAGTGGGAGTTCAAATGGGATCGTTAGTTTCAAGTCGTTTTCATTCATCTCTAAACCAAAGACTATTGATACTGGAGGGAGGGGGGGGGGGTCATTGGGAACATGGCACCTGCATTCCTGCATTAAGAAGCTTTTAGTTCCCATGGGTTTCGCTCTGAAATTTGAAGTTACTGTGCTGTTGACTGACTAGGGGTCCGCCATAGATTTTCGACTGAAGAAGGGGTCCGCCAGCTGAAAAGGTTGGGAAGCCCTGGTCTACACCATCGTACAAACATGTACTATACAAGCTGCCGTGCAGTGTATGGCGGAGAGTATACTGGAACAGTATTATCGAACTTCTTTCCTATTCCACACTCCTTACTGATCAAGGAAACAAAAATGATAGTCTAAGTGCCTCTGTACACGCATTAATCCCTCATATGATCGCTGCAGTGGGTATGGTTACGACGTAATGGAATACTATTTCTCTCAACAGTGTTTCATGAGAAATACATTGTCTTTTTCTGTGCTTTTTTCGTTACATAATCGTGTTTTAAAGCGACATTTACATTACATCTTTGTACAGTAAAGCGATACCTACAGCAAATCTCCATCCATGCATCTGCACCCTTTTTTTGAATGATTTTCTTCGCTTTGTCTCGTGGTATCCTCACCAAAAGCATAGAGCACATGTTGAGTATGTGTATACAAGTACATAAGATAAGCCATATGCAGCAAAGAGTGCTATCACCTATACAACAGTGTATAGGTCATGTGGAAGAGCAAACCAAAGACTGAAAAACGCTTAGGAGACGTATCAGACTATTAACATTGTCTGTCCTCGTCTATGGTATGGCTGTGCGGTATGGGTTGTTTACCATACAGGGTTCTTAGAGGACACAGCCGATTTACCCACTCTTATGCTTCCTCTGTAGTAAACGTCTCAGTACATTATTTTATATGATTACGCCAAATGTATGCGTTTGTGTAACCTGTTCCTAAGTTAAATAAGTAAAACTATAGGGAGATAGAAAATGTACCTTCTTGGTTGCATGTCAGCAATTCTTTACTCGAAACCTTTAATAGGGAAATGGTTTAAGTCTGCTCGACACAATGGTTCTTTTAAGCATTATCTATCTCGATATTAAATTTGGTGCCTGTGATATCACTTTAACAAGGACCGTGACTGAGAAAAATATGTTTCCCCTGCTAAAATATAGCACTTACGTATAACATCTATGTTGCGTGTGTTAACAATCTCCTCTGAGTTTATAGGTATATAATTAAAACTATGGGTAGACGGAATATAGCTTATAACCAATTTTGGGTATCGATAACTGTTAAGTGGAGTAGAATATTCTCCGTGGTATACATGCAGTACAGCCTTCGACGGCATATGCATCCACCCAACTTCCATCCTCATTATTTTGAAATGCAATTTGCTTACAAAGTGTAGCCAGTACTCCGGCAGAACAATGGTATCGGATACGTAACGTAGATTTCTATCAAGAGATAGTTTAAAATACACATGCCATTCCCCCGTTTGGTACTGTCTCCGCCATTAACAAATGTTCCATTAAAAATTCTAAGGATATACACTCCTTATAAATCTGAAATGCAATTTATTTACGAAGAGTAGGCAGTACTCTATCAGAGCAATGGACTCAGATGAGTGATATCGATTTCCACTGGTTTTCGCACAAATAACCAAGACTATAGACCAACAGAGTATATGTTACCTTTCCTCAACCATAAATGTCTGTAGCCAAGTTTCGGGGGTTCTTATTACCACAGTAGATAAATTTCAAAATGAAAGTACTGTTACTTAGGCGTACAAGTTTTATACTCGTAAAAAGCCAATCCTAATACAGTAATATTCATATTTGGATTTTAACGGGGAAAACAATATCCTGAATCGAGAAAAAGTATTTCTACAGTTTTAACGCTAGGAGGACCGTGATGACCAATCTGATCCGTGAATGCTTTAACGTTTAATAAATACTGTATATTTCAATGCAGCCGGCTTATGTTTTACGACTTTCAGTGTGCTTTGATGGTTTATATTTTCTGTAAAAGATAAAACTCTAGTACAAAAACCGAATTAAACATAACATTTTTACCGTCAAGCAGTGCAGACAGTCATTTTGACATTGAATGTCTCTAAAGGCACAATAATGGATTTTTACATCCACTTAGCTTATTCTATTTCACTGTTGTAATGTGATTCCCTCTTTTTCCTTCCATTTTACTTTATTTAGTGGAACAACAGACATACATTAGTTGCTGTTCCCTGCCACTGGGTTGTTGTGCTCTGCACAAGTTTTGCTCTCCTCATTATTATGGTGCATCGATGTTTTCGTTCAGACGAGTTTTTAAAATTCCACAAAATTTGGAGTTGATATTCTATGCCAGACGTCTCGTCTGTACACTGTTACGTTAGGCTGCGGCAGATGGCCTATGCACATTCTATTCAAAGTGCTAGATTTTGATGGTATCAATGCCTGGATCCTTTACAGAGAAACAACGGGTGAACTAGTTACCTGGCGAATGTCTCTTTTTCAGATTACCAAATAAACTCTCCTCTGCACATGTACAAGGGAAGGGCCTGTTCACACATGCATTGTAACCACTGAAATATGTGAGGTGCTGGTACAGAAGACTGCCAGATAGAAGGATGCGAAAGTTCAAACAAAACTAAAAATATGTGTAGCGTAAGAAATTCGAATGTGATCCTAGAAATGCAAGTGTTCAGTTCGTCTTTGCAAAGTGTTTTGATAAAGATGGTGGCTTTGATTGAAAACATGTCGTAGAGAAAAACGATGTTATTTTCTCGTAAATGCCACAGCAATTTACGTCAATTTTTCTTTTTATGTCCCAGTAAGTATATGTACATGACCTGTTTGGAGCTTTGACTGAAAACAAGTCATGGTCCTTGGGTGGATCGAGTCCAGTATTTATGCCTGGATGGTGGAATAATCTGGATATCTGTCTGATGTTTGCGTCGTTGAATAATCGGGATCTCTGCCGGATGTTCGCGTACCATCCAGGCATAAATACTGGACTCGATCCACCCAAGTACCATTCTCAGGTAGCACCTGAAGAAGGCATCGAGTTACGCCGTCGAAATATCGTGCGAGAACGAAGCGAACATCCGGCAGAGATCCCGATTATTAAACATGTCAACAGATCGCCGGGAAAGCCTGAAGAATTACGTAAAAAAAATTTATAATTATATGCATTATATTTCATCTGTAATTTTAGTGTCAAAGATTAGTTCCAATGAATATTGTATTTACTGTGTGTTCGGTTTTTTCTTAATTAAAGATATTTTCCATAAAAAAATTTAAGCATAGCACATTTGTAGGGTAATCATAATACACTAGTGACATTTAAAGACATAATACTGGATTAATTTAACAAGTAAAACTGAAAAAAGAAAGATACGCATCGTCGGTCATAATGACCAATAGCTGTCTTCCCAAGTAGTTCATACCGGAATGGTTCCTTTGAAAGGGCACGGCCGACTTCTTTCCCCATTCTTCCCTAATCCAAGGGTACCGATGATCTTGCTGTTTGGTCTTCTCTCATGAATCAACCAACCAACCAAGTAGTTCTCTAATGCCAGTCCTCCTAGTGTTAATAATACGACACTTGGGTTTATACTTGTCTAGTCTTTGTATACACGCAACTGTTGCGTTAGTCCGGACTGTCAGTCCATTAGACCACACATTTTAACGCCAATTAGTTCCACTTTGTAGAAAGAGTGTAACTGTTTGTTTAAATAATTCACTGTGTAATTGTTAAAACTATGGAACACCGACTTCCATTGGCTGGCTGGCTGTTAGATAACTTTGTCGTTCTGACATAGCTCTGGCAAGTGGCCGCAGACAGCCTGACATACCACACAGCGATGTGATACAGGCAGGATTCACACGGAACACATCTTTGGCCACCCCTGAGGAACTAACTTTACAATCTGCGAATGTATATCTCTAATAAAATGTGAACTACGCAGAATATCCTAAATTCCAACTTATCTTTTATGTCACTCACGTCTAAAGTATCATGTAAATTAATACGTATATATGAAAACCAGAAAAAAAGGTTAAAAATTTGATGATTGCTTAAAATTAGGCAAACACGATCAGTAGTATTAGTTCCTAATCTAAGCCGTGAATATGAATGTAGACAAAATGTGTGCGCGTATTATAACTCAGACAGGTAACGGGATGGTAGCCTACTTTTTGTGTAAGTTAATTTGGATCTATCACAGTCAGTAGCGGTATCTAAATGGAGGTAACCTATTTTTTGCTTTATAATCTAGCTCCTTACCAGATGAGCTATAACTTCTGCACATGTTTACAGCCCTTGTGGATGTATTTTATCTCTCCGCCACTGGATAGTGACCTAAGAGGAATGTAACTACAATGGCATTATCAGCATACATTTATTTTCTCGTCAACCATATTTCCCACATTACTTCCGTATTTTCTATATTCCATATTTTTCCATATTATATGTGTAAATGTACAATAACATTGGTCCTCTTATTGCCTATTGCTTCTTATTATACAGGGTGGTCCATCGATAGTGACCGGGCCAAATATCTCACGAAATAAGCATCAAATGAAAAAAAACTACAAAATACGGAACTCTAGCTTGAAGGGGAAAACCAGATGGTGCTATGGTTGACCCGCTAGATGGCGCTGCCATAGGTCAAACGGATATCAACTGCGTTTTTTAAAATAGGAACCCCCATTTTTTATTATACATTCGTGTAGTACGTAAAGAAATATGAATGTTTTAGTTGGACCACGTTTTTCGTTTTTTTCATAGATTGCGCTGTAATAGTCACAGACGTATAAGTACGTGGTATCACGTAACATTCCGCCAATGTGGACGGTATTTGCTTCGTGATACATTACCCGTGTTAAAATGGACAGTTTAACAATTGCGGTAAAGGTCGATATTGTGTTGATGTATGGCTATTGTGATCAAAATGCCCAACGGGCGTGTGCTATCTATGCTGCTCGGTGTCCTGGACGACATCATCCAAGTGTCCGGACCGTTCGCCGGATAGTTACGTTATTTAATGAAACAGGAAGTGTTCAGCCACATGTGAAACGTCAATCACGACCTGCAACAAATTATGATGCCCAAGTAGGTGTTTTAGCTGCTGTCGCGGCTAATCCGCACATCAGTAGCAGACAAATTGCGTGAGAATCGGGAATCTCAAAAACGTCGGTGTTGAGAATGCTACATCAACATCGATTGCACCCGTACCATATTTCTATGCACCAGGAATTGCTTGGTAACGACTTTGAACGTCGTGTACTATTCTGCCACTGGGCACAAGAGAAATTACGGGACGATGACAGATTTTTTGCACGCGTTCTGTTTAGCGACGAATCGTCATTCACCAACAGTGGTAACGTAAACCGGCATAATATGCACTCTTGGGCAACGGAAAATCCACGATGGCTGCGACAAGTGGAACATCAGCGACCTTGGCGGGTTAATGTATGGTGCGGCATTATGGGAGGAAGGATAATTGGCCCCCATTTTATCGATGACAATCTAAATAGTGCAATGTATGCTGATTTCTTACGTAACGTTCTACCGATGTTACTAAAAGATGTTTACTGCATGACAGAAGGCGACGTACTTCCAACATGATGGATGTCCGGCACGTAGCTCGCGTGCGGTTGAAGCGGTATTGAATAGCATATTTCATGACAGGTGGATTGGTCGTCGAAGCACCATACCGTGGCCCGCACGTTCACCGGATCTGACGTCCCCGGATTTCTTTCTGTGGCGAAAGTTGAAGGATATTTTGTGGTGTCACCGCCAGACACCACACTTGCTAGGTGGTAGCCTTTAAATCGGCCGCGGTCCGTTAGTGTACGTCGGACCCGCGTGTCGCCACTGTCAGTGATTGCAGACCGAGCGCCGCTACACGGCAGGTCTAGAGAGACTTACTAGCACTCGCCCCAGTTGTACAGCCGACTTAGCCAGAGATGGATCACTGACAACTACGCTCTTATTTGCCGAGACGATAGTTAGCATAGCCTTCAGCTACGTCATTTGCTACGACCTAGCAAGGCGCCATAGCATTTGATATTATTTTATATTGTGGTTATAACATGTACCGCCAAGAGAGATGTTCTACAATTGTGGATTAAAGTTAAGTATTACATTAACTACGTACTTTATTTGCTACTATTAATTCCTTTAACTGTTCCAGACCTCACGCCAATCTGCGTGAGCTTAACGCGTGCCTTTCGGCTTCCTCTCATTGTGACTTGGCTGTCTTGCCAAGTCACAACATATTTGCTATCGTGATCCACCGACAACGCCTGACAACATGCGTCAGTGCATTGTCAATACATGTGCGGACATTGCGGAAGGCGAACTACTCGCTGTTGAGAGGAATGTCTTTTTTTTTTTTTTTTTTTTTTTTTCTTTGTTGAATTTCAATTCCCCCCAAAGGGGGGCGGGCTGGCAGCAGCTTAGGACGCCGCTCTGCAGCCTACAGATTTTCTGACAAAGAGCAGGAGAATAAATAATAATAAAAAACAGGCGATAAAATCGGGGACTTAGTGAGTAACAAGGTGAAAAGAAAATGGGGAAATTAAACAAGCAACAGAGGGATGATGAAGCGAATAAAAATACATACGGAGCAGACAGGGAAAACAATAGACAGTTAAAAAAACACGGCGACAGTCTGGATTCTGTTCGCAAAGTATATAAAATTCACACCCAGCGACAGCATGGTTTCTGTTCGCAACACAACACTGAATAGGCACTAGAACACAGCACGAAAAAGTCGGCAAAGGTGACACCACAGTCGAGAGCAGGTGGGGGGAAACTGGACAGGAGATGGGAAAACAAAAGGGGGGAAAGGAGAGTAAAAGCGAAGGGGGGGGGGGGAACCGGGAAAGGAGCTGATGGAGGATGAGGACCCATAAGAGGGGTAGGGGGCAGACGCGACAGGGAGGGGGGTAGGTAGAGGAGGGGAATACAAAAGGACTGGGGGGGAGAAGGGAGGTAGGGAGAGCCGTAGTGGGGAGGAAACAGGACGGAAGGGGGGGGGGGGAAGAGGGAGCCCAGGGAAAGGACAGAGGAAAGGAGGGGGAGGGAGGATCAGAGTTGATAGGAAGGATAAATGGAGGGAGAGAGGGCATCATCCGGGAGGGGGAGCTGACGGAAGCCACCTTGGGAAAGGAGATGGAGGGTGTAGAGATGGAGGGTAGGGGGGACACAACGGTGAAGACGTGGCAGGGGGCGGGGATGGGAGAGGAGAGGAGCAACCAGGGGGTGAGGGGGTTCAAGACGGCGGGAGGTGTAGAGGAATGCGGATATGTTCGAGGAAGAGGAGCAGATGGGGGAAAGGAATGAGATCATAGAGGATCCGCGTGGGGGACGGGAGGCGGATACGGAAGGCGAGGCGGAGTGCATGACGCTCAAGGATCTGGAGGGACTGATAGAATTTGGGGGGGGCAGATATCCAGGCAGGACTGGCATAACAGAGGATGGGACGGATTAAGGATTTGTAGGTGTGGAGGATGGTGGAGGGGTGCAACCCCCATGTCCGGCCAGAGAGGAGTTTGAGGAGGCGGAGGCGGTTGTGGGCTTTGGATTGGATGGATCGGAGATGAGGGATCCAGGTGAGGTGACGGTCAATGGTGAGGCCAAGGTAGGTGAGGGTGGGGGTGAGACGGACAGGACGTGCGCAGACAGTAAGGGAGAAATCCAGGAGCCGGAAGGAGCGAGTGGTACGACCTACGATGATTGCCTGGGTCTTGGAAGGATTTAGTTTCAGGAGCCATTGGTTACACCATGCAGAAAAAAGGTCAAGGTGATTCTGGAGAAGGCGTTGGGACCGTTGGAGGGTAGGAGCGAGGGCGAGGAATGCGGTGTCATCAGCATATTGCAAGAGGTGCACTGGAGGGGGGGTTGGGGCATATCGGCCGTGTACAGGAGGTAGAGGAGAGGGGAGAGGACAGAGCCCTGGGGCACACCGGCAGAGGGGTAGAAGGTGCAGGAATTGGCATGATGGATGGTAACATAGGAGGGGCGGCGGGACAGGAGGGAGGCCACCAGACGGATGTAGTTGATAGGAAGGGCGTAGGTTTGGAGTTTAAACAGGAGACCGGGATGCCAGACACGGTCGTAGGCCTTTTCAAGGTCAAGTGAGACAAAAATGGCGGAGCGACGGGAGTTAAGCTGGAGGGAGAGGAGATGAGTGAGGCGGAGGAGTTGGTCATCAGCAGAGAAGGAAGGTCGAAAGCCACATTGGGTGTTTGGGAGGAGGTGGTTTTGGTGGAGGTGGAGATGGATGCGCTGGGAAAGGATGGATTCCAAGAGCTTGCTGAACACCGACGTGAGACAGATAGGACGATAGGAAGAGGCATCAGATGGAGGCTTATTGGGTTTGGAGAACATCAGGATACGGGAGGTTTTCCACAGGTCGGGATAGAAGCCAGTGGCAAGGATGACATTGTAGAGGGCGGCAAGGAGGGAAAGGAAGGAGGGAGGGCAGTGTTTGAGGTGGCGGTAGGTAACGCAGTCGTGGCCGGGAGCAGTGTTGCGTTTATTGCGGAGTGTGAGGCTGATGTCCTGTGTAGTGATGGGAGTGTTAAGTGCAGATGGTGGGGTGTGGCCCAAGTACTGGAAGCTAGGAGCAAGGGGAGGAACAGAGGTATCCGTACAGTCCACGACATCAGGGAAGAGGGAATAATCAAAGTGGGGATCATCTGGGATGGAAAAAACATCAGAGAGGTGGGAGGCAAAGTGGTTGGCCTTACTGAGGTTGTCAGGAAAGGGACGGTCATTAAGGAGGAGAGGGTACTGGGGGGTGGGGCGGTTCCCAGTAAGGCGGTGGAAAGCAGACCAATACTTGGAAGAGTTGATGGGGAGCGTGGTGTTGAGGTGTGTACATGTCTGGCGCCAGGCTCGGCGTTTCTTCGCAACAAGCAGGTTGCGGATGTGTCGCTGTAATTGCCGGTGGCGGGTAAGTGTATCCCGGTCACGAGTGCGGAGAAAAGAGCGGTAGAGGCGGCGGGACTCCCGAAGGAGAAGGACGGCCTGTGGAGGCAGGGCAGGGCGGTGAGGGTGGATGGCTTTGGTGGGGATATGGGTGGCGACGGCGTCAGACAAGGTCTGGTGCAGGAAGGCAGCAGTGCGAGAGATGTCAGCAGGAGACTGGAGGGTAAGGTCGTGGCTGTCAACCTGGGTGTGAATGGAATCCCGGTAGGCATCCCAGTTGGCACGGGAGTAATCATGGACAAGTTTAGGAGGGACGTCAGGGCGAGGAGTGTGGCGGGGATGGCGACCGTTAGAGATAGTGAGGAGGACAGGAGCATGGTCACTGCCAATGAGGTCAAGGACATCCGCGGTGATGCGCCCAAGAAGGTTGGGAGAGGCAAGGACTACATCAGGAGTGGTGTTGGATTCGGGCCGGGTGTGCTGGGGCAGGGGAACCAGGTCTCCCTGGAGAGTGGTGAGAAACTGATGCCACCGCCGGAGGTCGGCAGGATCACGGCTGTGGATATTGAGGTCGGCGGCAATCACGTAGGTGGAGAAGGTGCGGTCAATGTGGGCCAGGAAATCGTACGGGATGGGGGTGCGAGGGCGGACATAAATGGTGGCACAGGTGATGGTAAGGGCGGGGAAGAAGAGGCTGAGGGTGAGATGCTCGGCAGGATTGTTAAGGAGAGGTTGGGGCCGGACTGGGAGGTGCTTGAGGTGGCCTATAGCAACTCCGCCACGTGCCAGAGGGTACGGGTTATCGGTGCGATGTAGGGTGTAAGGGGCAGTGGAGACGGAGATACGGGGCTGAAGGAAGGTTTCATTGAGGACGAAGGCATCCACGCGGTGCTGACGTAGGGTGTGGAGGAAGAGGAGTTTGTGGGTGGGCAGGGAGCGAATGTTGTGGTACAGGAGACGGTACGGTTGTTGTACCATGGGAGTGGAGAGTTAGACGAGGGTGGTGAGGGGGGTGAAGGTGAAGTGGGCCTGGTTGTGGGAGTAAGTGGCATAGGTGGTAAGATGGAAGATGGATCGGGCAGCGAGGGCGATTTGGGAAAGAGTGTGGGAGCGCTGGAAGGGGTGGATGTTTTGGAGCACAATGGTGGTGAAACGGATGATGTCCTCAGCAGTAGGGGGAGGGCGGAGCGAGTTGTTGGGGTGGATGGGGTCATCAACAGGACGGACAGGGACGGTGAGCTCAGGGGTTACTGGTGGAGGTTTCGCTTTACACTTCGAGGAGTAGGTAGGATGGGGTTCATTACAAGTGTTGCAGGAGGGGGGAGAGGTGAGGTTGGGGCAATGCTTGAGGAAGTGAGAAGCTTTGCAGTGGGGACAAGTAGGGGGGTTCTTGCAGGCAGAGGTAACGTGGTCGTTGTAGGTGAGACAGCGTTGGCAGCGGTAGGATTGGACTGGGGAACGGGAGGGGTCCACCTTATGGCGCTGATTGTAGATGAGGGCTCCCTGGGTGAGGAGGCGGTCAATGGAGGAGGAGGATTCAGTGAATATCCGCATGAGAAAAGTCGGCCCGGCATCATTGAAGATGCGACGGGCCGAGCGGATTTCGATGTCGGGCCGGGAGTTGAGTTCCGCCAACACCGCAGCCTCCGTGATCACGGGGCTAAGCTTTGTGATCACAGCGGTGAAGGTCGGCGGACGTCGGGGAGGTTGAGGCTGACGGGGAGAGGACGGGGTGTGGTAGGGGGTGAGGGTTGCACGTTGGCCAAATTGGATACGAGGGATGCGGGAGAGGAGGTCGGTGTGGAAGGAAGCATTGGGGGATTTTATGAGGACCGAGACCTTGCGAGGAATCAGTTGGGAGATGGGAGCATTGGGGCAGTATTTCCGGATGGCGAGAGTGAGGGAGCGGGCATCAAGGAATTGAGGGTCAGGATTGGAGAGGACAAAGGTGTGGGTGGCAGGCGTGGCGGGGGCGGGGGTCGGGGCCGCGTCCATGGGAGTGGGTGGGTCACGGGGATTGGGGGTTTTTTTGGAGGAGACTTCGGGGGAAGGGTCAGCATTCGGGCGCTTGGAAGGTTTCGTGGACACCACTGGGTGGGGAGGGGGCAGGGGGACGGGTTGCAGGGGGAGATGGCGGGGGGCAGGACCACCCTGAGCAGCGGAAGACGCAGACGGTGGGGGCGTGGGTGTCACTGAGACTGTGGAACGTCGAGCAGAGATCCGTGCTGGCTTGGAGCCTGTCGGAGGCGGTGCGGGGAGCGGCGGAAAGTCTGTAGCTGTCGATGGGGCGACAGTGATAGGGGAAGAGGAGTTGGGGGTGGGTACAGCCGAAAGTGGCGCAGGGGTGGGGTGGACAGGGAGAGAAGGAAGGACGGGAAGTGGGGTGGAGGATGAGCTCCATGTGATGGTGGTTGGAGCAGCGGAGGGAGAGGTGAAAATGATAGTGGTAGTGGTGGTGGGTTGGGACATGGCGGCGGCGCGCGAGAAGGGCGGCGGCGGCGACCAGACGGCGACGGCGGCGACCGGCAGGCGGCGGCGGCGGCGGCGGTGGCGGCGGCGAGCACCGGCAGGCGACGGCGGCGGCGAGCCCCAGCAGGCGGCGGCGACGGCGGCGGCGGCGGCGAGGACCGGAAGGCGGCCAAACGGCGGCGCAGACGGCGACGGCGGCGACCAGCAGGCGGCGGCGGCGGCGGCGGCGGCGAGTACCGGCAGGCGGCGACCAGGCGGCGGCGGCGAGCCCCGGCAGGCGGCGGCGACGGCGGCGGCGGCGGCGGCGAGGACCGGAAGGCGGCGACCAAGCGGCGGGGGTGGCGGCGGCGGCGAGCACCGGCAGGCAGTATGGACGGCAAGCAGACGACACGGCAGGGAAACGGCGGGAAACTTCCACGTCGAAGGTGCACCCTGAGAGTAGCCCAGGCAGTAATACTCTTCGATGAAGAAGAGAGGGAATCCAACCCTCGAATCGAGAGGAATGTCGTTACACGTATTGCCAAATACATTGAGGTTGACTGACATCACTTTGAGCATTTATTTCATTAATGTGTTATTTACAGGTAATCACGCTGTAACAGCACGCGTTCACGAAGATACATGTATCACATTGGAACAACCGAAAGAAAATGTTCAAACGTACCTACGTTCTGCATTTTAATGTAAAAAACCTACCTGTTACCGACAGTTCGTCTAAAATTGCGAGCCATATGTTCGTGACTATTACAGTGCCATCTCTCACAAAGTGAAGAAAGTGGTCCAACTAAAACATTCATATTTCTTTACGTACTACACGAATATGTAATAAAAATGTGGGTTCTTATTTTAAAAAACGCAACTGATATCTGTTTGACCTATGGCAGCGCCATCTAGCGGGCTAAACGTAACGCCATCTGGTTTCCCCCTTCAAGCTAGGCAAGTTTCGTTCTTTGTAGTTTTTTTTCGTTTGACGCTTATTTCGTGAGATATTTGGCCCGGTCGCGATCAATGGACCACCCTGTATATGTAAACGTAAAATACCATTTGTCCTCTAATTGCTTATTGCTACCACATTTATTTAGCATCCAACAGTGATTCTCATTCCTCACCAAGCCAGAGAATCTACAAAAGTCTCTGCAAGACCACTTATTCCTCTTCTTCCAAATGTCCACCTTGCAAAAAATTCCATCAACACACAATGCTAATTTCCAAAGCCAACACTTCCATACACTAAAGCACACGCATGGATTGTGAATAACGTTACTGCTGCACTGGCAGTCTTCCTCTTGCTCACAGATTGGTTTGATGTTAGGTAATCACACATCTCGATTTTGTTGAAATTTCTAGCAAAATCTTGCATTAGTCCACAGCCGCAAGGACAGTATCTTCTACACAAAACTGACGCAATAGTCCAGGTACTTGATTCACTGGAGCATGCATTTTAACGTCGGCAAACTCCACATTATATGACATAGCCATAGATTTTTGTATATCCTCTACACCGTTTCTTGCCTTTCCCAGCTATTTTTTTCCTGATGTATTTGTTGCTGATGCAGTATGAACCACATGTAGGGAGTATGGAAGTTTCATCTTGACATCACGTCTCTAGAATGTCTCATCTTTCCTCTCTTAAAGCACATACATCCGGTGTCATCCCTCTCCTATATCTAGTAAACGCCTACAGCATATGTCACAAATTTTGTTTACTCCCTCTGTGTAAAAACAGATAAGCTCTCTTTCCATTTCGTATTTGGATTTTTCAACATTTTTTCCTTATTTTACTTATTTGTCCGCCTTTTTAACATTTTTTCTTATTTTCCATATTTCTTCCATAGACTATGTGAAATGAACAAGAATATTTTTGTGCTCTTATTGGTTACCTTACCACGTTTCTTTAGGTTCAAACAGTGATTCACATTCACCCACAAAACCAAGGAGAATCTACAAAAGTATCTGCAAGGCCACTTGTTCCTCTTCTTTTTCCAAATGTGAACACAGAAAAACTCGCGTCAACACACAATGATAACGACCAAAGGCAACCCTTGCATACATTTCACACACTGATTGCGTTGGAGATGGGGTGCTAACTTCAGCTATTAAAAAAGAAAACAAAAAATTTTATATTTACTGATTCTTAGAAAATCTATGTTCATGACCACCTAACGACAATGACATTCACTTATAATTTTTCGTGTATTGATACCACAACTATTGTTGTCAAAGCTTCGAGTGTACTCGAAGGCTACAAGATGGAAATAATGTTCAGCATACTGGTGAAATGCGGTTATCAAAGCTTCTATGCAGGGTGGGGCAGCTAAGAGAGGCCACCCCAAATATATCTAGAATGAATAAATATACCGAGGTACGGTTTTCTCCAAGTTATAGCGGACGATATGGAGAATTTGCTGACGTTCGCAAGTAACTTTTGTGGTTTATACTCTGCCCTAGTATACTAAATGGAAGCATTCACGTAACTCTGGTATGGTTCAAGTGTTTACTATCGCGGCTGTCAAACTAAGTTCTCAAAATTTTGATCTTCAGCATTGCTACATGCCATAAACTGATTCTGGTGGAACAGTACTGCACGTTGAATTTCGTCTAGAGTTAACGGCAGCACAGGCCCATGTCATAAGGCATGTCTCCGTCCGGGAGTGGGTGTTCCCTTAAAGACCTATTGTTTTAATTTTCGACATAGATAAAAGTACTGAAGTGTTGAGTGTGGTGAGTGTGCAGACCATTTTGCCTTTCCGAACGACCGTTCCATTGCTATCCAAATTTTCTCTTAAGACGATCTGCTATTACAATTACGGAATGGGAGAGACATCTGCCATGCTTGTACGACGCCAGTTATTTATGTCCAACGGGATGTCTTCCAATAACTGCGGCAGCAGTGTATGTTAGGAACTCGAGATCCTTGAGTGTATTTAGAACACCATCAAGGAAATAGAGACCAATGATACGGCTCTTGACAGACAATCATGAAACGTTGATAGACCAAGGGCGTTGTTTTTGGTTCAAATGGCTCTAAGCACTATGGGACTTAACATTTGAGGTCATCAGTCCCCTAGACTTATAACTACTTAAACTTAACTAACCTAAGAACATCACACATATCAATGTCAGAGGCAGGATTCGAACCTGCGACCGTAGGAGCAGCACGGTTCCGGACTGAAGCGCCTAGAACCGCTCGGCACAACGCCCGACGGCGTTGTTTTTATCCGCTTCTTTTAGTCAGCATGGATTTTCAACTAACGATTAGTGCACATGGCGAATATTACCTCGGCCATGGTTTGTAAACGATCCTTCTTCCCTAAACAAATGTTTGCATGGATATGCCGCATCACTTCGCACTTTTCGTAGATAACATTCAGAGAACTGTAAACAGTTTTGGAAGTCACTGTCATGAAGCTGTAGATGCAGCGAAATGCGAAATGGATGAAATTCGATGGGATTTAGTGTTCGCAGAAAACTTGTCTGATATATTTCTCTCGTACTTCCGAGATTCGCTTAATCATATTTGCACTGTGTGGTGCTGCTGCTAAAATGTTAACTTCAATTCTTCATCAGTTTCTCTTCTTTTTTCTTGGCATATTTTATTCTCCACGCTTCCAGTTTCAACCAATATTTCTATGATTTTTTTTAAATTTTTGTAAATGCAGATCGTGAGCCCTTGGCACGATATCGACACTCTTCAGCGTACTACAAGCGCACCGCTAATCTAACACTTTGGCGACTTTCGCCACAAACGATATTTAATTTTTCGACGGTCGTATACATTGTGAATGTCTCAATAGTTTTACGACCACGTGTTTGCTCACATTTGATGTAGTAGGTTAGACTTTTGTGGAACGTCATCTCCTGACGACGGACAGTGGATTGCTACGCTGTTGTCTTGATACTATTTCACCAAGATCCATAAATGGTATGCCGTTGAAGTTCTCTTAGAAGCTTCTTTCAAACGCCACACAAAAGCATATAGTTCCACTAGAAAAAACAAAGTCGGGGTCGCACTTCGGCTACTATAAACGATAAAAATTACTTGAGAACCTCAGGAAATTCGCCATATTGTTCGCTGTAACTTGGCGAAAACCGCGCCTCGATATATTTACTCATACTGGATATATTTGGGGCGGATTGTCTCAGCTGACTCACACCCTACAAACAGGGTGAAGTAGTTATGACAGACCACCTGATAACTCGTTCACTTTTAGGAACAGAAGAAAATTTTTCAAACAAAGGCTGCTTAGCTTGAAGGTAGACATAATGCAGCGTTCACCATTTCTTCGCAGGTGGGAGAGTATAGGATATATGATAGTCAACACTATTTTTAAATGGATTGGCATTTTATATTATTTACCTTTTAATGATGCGTTTGAAAAGGTGTACAATGCATTAGGTTCTGTTAGGTTTGGTTATATAGGAGGGTCCGTTAACCGTGGTGCATCAGCGACAAGGTACTACGAGCCTGCTTTACTGTGCACGTTACAACAAATGTAAACAACATTATACTCGCTGCATGTTCCGTGTTTTATCTGTTGCATGAAGACCATTAAATGAAAACCACATCCCACTCACTGCATGATTCGTGGGTTTATTTGTTGCATGAAGACCATTAGTCTGTGGTTTGCTGTCGTAGCGAATAGACGACGTCCTCCAATACTTATCAGATCTCCACAATTTTCTATGCACAAATTGGGAAAGTGGATATAGTTTTTAATTACGGAGAATATTGCCAAAATAAGAGATCAGTAGTGCGATTACACGCTGTGAGAGGTCTTGATGGCGCAACACCTTGGCAAACACAATACATTTCAGGAAACAGGAAACGTCTATAGTAAAAAACGTAAACGGCTCAAATCAGCAATCAATGAGCGACATGCGATTGGCATCTTAGCAGCTATAGCACACAATCCGCACGTTAGTACAAGACAGCTCGAACGCGAGGGTGGAATCAGTGAAAGAAGATTTCCGCGAATACTGTATTCGAACAAATTTCTCCCATACCACATATCACCTCATCAGGAGCTCCATGGCGATGACTTTCGACAAAGGGTAAATTCTTCGAATGGGGGCTATGGAAACCGCAAAGAGATGATATGTTCTTGATCAAGATATTATTTACAGATGAACCATCATTTACAAGACACGGACACGTAAATCTTCGAAACATGAACGACTTGCCGTCTGAAAACCCACAGGGGATGAGAGAAATGGACAACCAAAGTCCTTGGTCAGTCAACGCATGGTTCAGTCTTCCAAATAATCAAGTTATTGATCTCTATTTTATTCATGAGAACTTAACTACTGCGAAGTATTTTGATTTCTTAAAGCTGTACTGCCAATTGAGCCGTGCTCTCCTTCCTCTGGCGCATCGCCAGAGGGGGTCATGGTGCTTAGCGTACGATCGCTGGCGGCTTTCGGAGAGAGAGAGCGTAGTAGCGCGCGAGCAGTTTGTGGTAGCTGGCCCGCGTGGACGGCCGCATTTCGCGAGCGGGATTGTATCGTACGGTGAGCTGTTTTGTGGTGGAAAGCCATGCCTCGTCGGGGTTTATTGCCTCCTGGTAGAGCGACGCACACTGTTAGACAGTTTAAACTGCCTGTGGTCGCGTGTGTGTCTTCGCCGTTAAATGGTAGACTGTCAACTTGATCTGCAAGTTTGCGTCTTGCGGATTCGTGTTATGGCTTTCTTGTAGTGTTCCCCGAATTTTCCTGTTGTTAACATGCACCGTTGAATGGCAATTTGTCTAACGGCAAATAATAAGAGGAGCCTTTCGACAGAGCGACGTTGACTGTTTAATGAGTGTACAGTTGAAATTACTTTTATTACCAAATACGTCGTTGCTCTGTTATTATTAAATACTGTTGGCAAGATTACAACCTTTCGACAGAGCGCCGTTGATATTCCTGTTATTGTTGACGTGTGCCATTGACTCACAATTTGTTTAACGGCAAACCACAAGAAGAGCCTTTCGACACAACGCCGTTGCGTGCTCAATCAGCGTACAGTTGAAAATACTGTTATTACCACATGTTTTACAGCCCCTAGCAGTTGTACTCTGGGCTTGTGACTTGGTTGATTACATAGTTTTAGTTTTTTAAAATACGTATATGTTTCTGTTTAAGCCACGTTTAAGTATGTGTATGTTGGGTCGCAGCAGGTCTGGCGCTTGATTATTGGCGATGTCAGCAAGATAACATAGTTCTGGTTTTATATACATATTGTTTTTTAAACTTTCTTATTTTTAATGTATGTATATGCTGGGTCGCAGCAGGTCTGGCGACTAAGTATTACTGTTGTCAGTAACACCCGCTACTTGTTGCTTCAACGATTATCTTGCTGTAGTCCTTTATCTATGTCTGTTAATATTTAAAAGGTAAAATAATTCTGAGCATTTAATAGTCTTACCCACAGTAAGTTTACCTGGTAGCTTACGGCCATCAGCAGTAGTATTCTGGGCATGTTGCTTGTTTGATTACATTTTTCTAGTTTTATGTACATGCGTACTGTTTAAATCTTTTTTATATCAATTTTGGTTTATCCTTTTATATACATTCTTCCGACTCAAGGTTTGGGAAGACAAGAAACGTCTGTATTTATGATCATTGCAGGGCCGACATTGGTTTCCGATGTTCTGCACCCAACCGTGATCCCGTACCCCGTACCTTGGGCGCGTATTTGAGTTGAGAGAGTTGCCTATTCTGAGGCGAGCCACTCGCTATCTCTGTCGGAGCATGTACTGCTCGATCCCCCCAGAACTTGGCCTAGCCCTCCCACTCCCACTTCTTTTTTTTTTTTTTTAACGATAAACCCAGACTTGAGTTGGACCATATCACCAATATAACTAGAAGACATCACACTGGGCGTACAAGAAGTCATGTAGTACCAACTCGATGGATGTGCAGCACACTCAGTATGGAGTAGTACAGGAGTTCTTAGCAACAGATTTGAAGATCGTTGGATTGGTGTGGCCTGCACTTTTGCCAGACCTAATGGCTATGGACTTTTACTTGTCTCGTAAATTGAAACAAGAAGTTTACAACGAAATCCCAACCACTCATGAAGATGTGAAAGATCATATTATACAAGCTCGTTCTAATATGAGCTAGGATGAAATTCAACGTGCAGTCTTGCCTACATCAAGTAGTTTTGAAAAACGTATGGCTGCTAACGTAAGACTGCTAATAGTAAACACTTTGGACGAGTGTTACAAACAATGTGAAAGACGGGAAGCATTATTGGCTTGTCCCCTTCCTTTTTTTACTGCCCACACGAGCTCTTTTTTGTGAGAGCAGGTCAATTAAGGAGGTGACAGCAAATGATAGGGTGCCGAGAATTTTATCTTGTAATTGCTCAAGTGGGTGATGGTATAACCTTCGTTTCCGTATATTTTTGTGGAATCTGTTTCGTGACCAGTCTGCGCAGCTGAAGCACGTTGGAAGTGGCAGTTGTCACGTGCTGGTTGAGCTTCCGGAAGGCCGGCGGACACTGAAAGTGAGCTGGATTCGCGGAAAAACACCTCGGGGACGACCTGTCGCAGCAGCCAGCAAGGGTCAGCATGTCGCTTTCATGTCGCCCGAAGTAAGGATCGCGTGACTTTCAGGGCTGGCTAAATGCGACGGTCTGGCACCGTGTTAATCGCGTTACAGTAGGGTAAGCACATCCTTGCCGCCTTTTGGCGTTTCGCTTAGAGAGTCAAAGCACCTGTGTGTGACTGCGTGGGCGTTACGGGGAAGCCTGCTTAGAATTACGTGTCTAATACATCAGGGTGTCAACTCAGTGGCATCCACTTAGACATGCCTGCTTGCTTATTCTGTTGTCTGTCCAGACGGCTGTGGCTTCCAGCACACGCAAAAAGCGAGATAGGCGATTGGAGGACAGTCAGTGGCACTTTCTGACGTAACAAGGCGCCACTAAATTTTGGGGGCAAGCCTTTTGGTTGGGGGAGGATTATGCGAGATGTCCTGGAGGAGCTGTTGCGTGGCGATTTGTATGCATGTCATTGGCGTCAAGATCCACGGCCGGCCGCTATTGGCAGTCTTACGACTTGGCGGGAACGATGCCCAACTACTTTTTCGGAGTTTCTTTGGAGAGAGGAACTTTTCAGCTGGGGACACTCATCTGGATCGCTGGAGAGGTAGACCGGTGTCAAGTTAGGAGTGGTAGTACTCTCTCAATAATGCACGTAGAGTTTCATGGAATCCGATTCAATTGAAATGACTTAGAGTTCGGAGACATGATTCGTGTGAGTACATCAGCCGATGTATGCAGCTCGAGACGGATGTGACTGATAATGTATTAACAGCTCCAGCACAGTAGGCTCTTAGATGAGTTATCCTGACGCCCTCACCAGCGTGCACGTCCGCCCTGTGGCCGCAACAGACCTTCTTTGTATGTGCACTCTATTTACTTGCTTTGGTACTCAATCAGTGTGCCGCAATAGTGCTACTTCAGTCAGTTAGAAATTATTGTCGTTCTCACAATAGATGGTAGGTAACCATAGTAACTTGTCAGGCTCCCATTTCAACATCGCTAACTGATCATTCTTAGATACCAATTGCATTTCTTTGTGCATTTATATGGCCGTCTGTTTTATATCATGTGATTTCGATGTTTTTAGTTACTAACTCTCATGCTCATACTGAAACCTATCATTTCAGTAGCACAGGAACACTATTTACTATCCAGTCCTCACGTTTTTGAAGAGGATGTTAATCAATGAGTTCATTAATTACCCAAAGCTGCCAACTCAGGAACTGTTCACTAATGGCCAAATACACTCCTGGAAATGGAAAAAAGAACACATTGACACCGGTGTGTCAGACCCACCATACTTGCTCCGGACACTGCGAGAGGGCTGTACAACCAATGATCACACGCACGGCACAGCGGACACACCAGGAACCGCGGTGTTGGCCGTCGAATGGCGCTAGCTGCGCAGCATTTGTGCACCGCCGCCGTCAGTGTCAGCCAGTTTGCCGTGGCATACGGAGCTCCATCGCAGTCTTTAACACTGGTAGCATGCCGCGACAGCGTGGACGTGAACCGTATGTGCAGTTGACGGACTTTGAGCGAGGGCGTATAGTGGGCATGCGGGAGGCCGGGTGGACGTACCGCCGAATTGCTCAACACGTGGGGCGTGAGGTCGCCACAGTACATCGATGTTGTCGCCAGTGGTCGGCGGAAGGTGCACGTGCCCGTCGACCTGGGACCGGACCGCAGCGACGCACGGATGCACGCCAAGACCGTAGGATCCTACGCAGTGCCGTAGGGGACCGCACCGCCACTTCCCAACAAATTAGGGACACTGTTGCTCCTGGGGTATCGGCGAGGACCATTTGCAACCGTCTCCATGAAGCTGGGCTACGGTCCCGCACACCGTTAGGCCGTCTTCCGCTCACGCCCCAACATCGTGCAGCCCGCCTCCAGTGGTGTCGCGACAGGCGTGAATGGAGGGACGAATGGAGACGTGTCGTCTTCAGCGATGAGAGTCGCTTCTGCCTTGGTGCCAATGATGGTCGTATGCGTGTTTGGCGCCGTGCAGGTGAGCGCCACAATCAGGACTGCATACGACCGAGGCACACAGGGCCAACACCCGGCATCATGGTGTGGGGAGCGATCTCCTACACTGGCCGTACACCACTGGTGATCGTCGAGGGGACACTGAATAGTGCACGGTACATCCAAATCGTCATCGAACCCATCGTTCTACCATTCCTAGACCGGCAAGGGAACTTGCTGTTCCAACAGGACAATGCACGTCCGCATGTATCCCGTGCCACCCAACGTGCTCTAGAAGGTGTAAGTCAACTACCCTGGCCAGCAAGATCTCCGGATCTGTCCCCCATTGAGCATGTTTGGGACTGGATGAAGCGTCGTCTCACGCGGTCTGCACGTCCAGCACGAACGCTGGTCCAACTGAGGCGCCAGGTGGAAATGGCATGGCAAGCCGTTCCACAGGACTACATCCAGCATCTCTACGATCGTCTCCATGGGAGAATAGCAGCCTGCATTGCTGCGAAAGGTGGATATACACTGTACTAGTGCCGACATTGTGCATGCTCTGTTGCCTGTGTCTATGTGCCTGTGGTTCTGTCAGTGTGATCATGTGATGTATCTGACCCCAGGAATGTGTCAATAAAGTTTCCCCTTCCTGGGACAATGAATTCACGGTGTTCTTATTTCAATTTCCAGGAGTGTATATTCTTTTTGCGTTACAGATTTCCACTGCATTGCAGATACAGTGATAGCTCTTGGGGCTGGTGGAAATCATGTTAATATTCTGATACAGGTTTTTATACAATCAGGCAGCTCAGTTTCACCCCACCACCGTGGCCCCTTTCATAAAATGGCAACCCCACCACTAGTAAGAACTATACTAGGAAGACTTGAGAGGCAGTCAATTAATTACTTAAATCCACTAATTTTTTTTTCAATTCCGCGGTATTATAGACTGTTGCCATGAATATATTAATTCATCAGTTTTCTCTCCTTTTCATTCAGCTGATTTTATTTATTGTTCATGTGTTTGTTTTGTAGTTTCTGCACCACACCTCATGTTTTGCAGTTATCTGCCACTGCTGACAGCGTTGCAAATTATTTTGGGTGGGTTCTCAAATCAATTGCACAGATATTGTTTTGGGTTACATTTATGTGTAGGCAAAGCCTAGAGTTTCACATCATTCTCGTAGTCATATTTAAACCTTGCATGAATGTTAACGAGAAGCAAAGATAGTTTGAAACAAAGGGGGAGTCGAACAGCATACAACAGTGGAGTTTGCACAGGATAGGGACGAAGATGTACCTGGGAATGAGATGGTGTACTATCCCACGAAATTGGCAGATATGAGCACAAATCAAAGTTGGGGCTTAGTACCTGATCGTGAGGTGTTGGAGGAAATAAACGACATGAGCGAGGAAGAAGACACAGTCGGCGATAGTAGATATGCTGATGTTATACTCTGGATCTAAAACGACACATTTTAAATCTAAAATAGGCCAATGTCGCCACATCAGTGCATTAGTGCATGTGAATCATGTGTCTCTGTCACCAGTACCTGCCATAGACCATGAGAATGGGTCGTATTTACTCTTTCAGATTCTGAAGGAACTGAAAAAGTTAGATAGGAAGGCAGAACAGAAGAGAGAAGAAGAGGTGAAAGTATTAGCAAAGTATCACCAAATT